>NW_022196903.1:71539372-71587349 GCF_008632895.1 Mastomys coucha
TGTGTGTGAAAGAGAGAGAGGGGGGGACTTATTTATCATATCTCCCCAGGAAGGTGCTGTCACACAATAACCAATACCACCTCCAGAAACAGTGCTGCCAGAAGTTCAAGTGCTCAGAAATTAAAGCAAAAAATTCATCAAATCCAATTTAAGTCCTTCTAAGAATAAAGAAAAAATTATATAGGACCAAGTTCAAAATATCTGGAAGAAAAGGAAGTCCTTGTAAGAGCATCCAGACAGGTGTGGGAAGCAAGACTTCCTCATTCTTTCTCACAAACGGATGTTTCCAGCATGAGATGGCACCGTGTTCTTTAAGTTAACTTTACATTTTTATGAAATACTTTATTTTCATATTTTCATATTTTCATATCAAAAAGACTACTCAGAAGTTTATCTTCTAGATAAAGTCCATGCAAAAGACCGAATTTTCATGACATTTGGTAAAAAGACAGAAACTCAGTGTGGCTGATGTATAGAAGAAAAGACAAGAAAGGATGGAACTGGAGGCCTGGGAAGGTCAGGTTTCAGAGGAGGTCACACAAAGTGTATGTAAGTGTCTGGACTTTTTTCTCAGTGAATGGTGAGAAAAAGCATGGGTCTCTTCCCCAGCAGGGGAGATGACTGGACACCTTATGTTGCTTTTGTTGTTCCATTCACAGGGAGTAAGGCTAGTCAGAGTTATATTCATGAAAGAGAGTTCTTGAAAGCACATGGCTGTGAAGACTAGAAAAAATATGAGGAAAGCACAAAGTTCTGGGCTAGGTGACAGGAATAAAAAGATCCATGGAAAAAACCTACTGCAATGGGAAAAGAACGTTAATAAGGAACCTTCTAAAGTGAGGAGAAAAATAAGAATCAGAAGTTGTGGGAGAAAAATTCTGCCAGAAGGAAAAGAGCTTAACCATCACCTGAAGGATCTCCCTGGAGGAAATGAGAGAAAAGATGCCCACTTTTACAAGACCATTAACCATGGGAATATAGCTCTGTGGTACCGAGGTGTTTCAACTTGAGCAAGGCTCTGAGTTCCATCTTAAACAATGGGAATAAATGGAAAAGAAACAAATGGAATTGTTACTGATTCCTTAAATATCACAAATATTTACATTTCATTGCATTTTTGTGAATAACATATTTGTTTATAATTGTTAACTGTATATTGAAGCAATGTCACAAATTTTACAATTATTTGTATTTGTCAGTGAGATAGGACCAAAAACCCAAATCAAAATACAATGAATTTTCCATTGGAATTTCTTGCGAATTTTAAATCATAAGTGTTCTGTGTTAAAATAGCTTATGGAATGGCAAAATAGAAATGTACCCTATTGCCAAGGAATTCATCTTTATCTTTATATACTATAGGACCCCTGAGATTTACACAGGGTCAGCATAATAATGTTGATATTAAAATATATTTCTTATACTTTTACATATAAAGAGCCTTAGACAAGAAATGTGAACACTTTTGCAGTATGTGACCAGTAAAAATTCCCACAGTCAAGCATGGATGAAAAGCTTAAATGGAACGTAGGTGAAAAATTTCTAAGTTATTAGAAGCACCAAAGATTAACTATCAAAATACAGTAGAATGGAATTTCAACTCAATACTGACAGGAGAACATAGGACTCAAGAGCAAGATGCCAGGACTTATGAAGAGAAGAACAGATGTTTATGAAGACAGACCACCTTGTGCTGTCTTCTGTTAGGATATAACCAGAGCCAGAACCACAAGCCAGCATTTCATGGTTCAGCCCGATTTGTCACACTTGGTGGGAAATGTATTTACATCGAGAATCATCTCACAAGCACGCCTGGAGCAGTGCTGAGAATGGGCAGAGCTGCCTTACGAGGACCGACGCTTCCACAGTTCTTTGCAAGCAGCTCCGGAAGCTTCTTTCCTCCTTATTTTCATAGCTTGTTTTTACAGTTTAAAAAACATGGGTTTTTACAGTTGGATGAAACTGGGTTCTCTGTCACAATACTTTCTTCAATGGAAAACCTCATATTGCATCTTTTGATACAGAGTTGTTTGGGCAATAATGTTAGAAGAAATGAGGTTCCTGTCTGGGGGAGAGTTACTCTCTCTGCACTGATTTTGAACCCAAGCTGAGTACTTATTCTGTTCGAACTGAAGATATGGAGTCACTTCCAATGGCTACTTACCATCTCAACTCCTGGGACCAATAAATAAATAAATAAATAAATAAATAAATAAATAAATAAATAAATAAATGAATGAATGAATGAATGAATGATTCTATTCCGGGATGTGTGTCCTCTGGGACCAATAAATACATACATACATACATACATACATACATACATACATACATACATGCTTCTATTCTGGGACATTTGTCTTTCCACAAGTCACATTCAGCTGCTAAAGCAGGAGGAAAATCCCAGTGCCCCTCATAAAATGCACACATCCAACCTTGGTTTTGTCTGCTTGTTTGTTTGTTTGATTGTTTTGTTTTTCCCCATTTATGTTGAACAAGAAAGAGCATAGATTTAGTTGATGGAGCCCAGAAATCTTCACAAGCCTGACCATGTGATAAAGGATGCTTCCATAGCTAAGTAGCTCAGCTTGTCAGCTGTCTAGAATGGAACACGGCTACTCTGACTATTCACCCAAAGAGAAAACAAGCAGCATACTTAGTACAGGTGAATTGTCATCTGGGCTGAAGGTCAGGAGGCAACACCACCAAGCATGGAACCCAAACACACTTTGTCTTTCTGAAGACTCAGCAAGAAGAGTCAGGCAGTTGGTCTCTGATCTCTTCAATGCCATTCCAGGTTTGTTCCAGGTATACATATGTTTAAAATAATGTGTGGGAATCTCCATCCTAGGACCTTCTCCATACCTCTGATATCAACCACTAGAAGAATACCCATTTCCAAACTTGGATCTCTACACAGAGCTCACAGCTGTACATCTAAATAAATGGAACAACTGAATCTTTTTCAGAAGCTTTTTTTTTCTATTTTTGGTTTACCAAGCTTCACAGAGCAATTTCATAGCCAACTAAGGACCAATGCATATACATCACCAGTTACACAGACATTAGTACAGATGTGGAGTCATATGATATAAAACTAGTAAGAATCATAAGGTTTGAGCTGGAAAAATGTCTCAGAGGTAAGGGCCCCTGTCTCTAAGCCTGTCTACCTGGTTTTCATCTGCAAGATATAAGCAGTAGAAGGAGAGAACTGACTATTTCAGGTTTTGTTCAGATTTCCACATGTGTCAGGACATTCACTCTTACACATAAACATACTACAATAAAATAAATAAATAAATAAATACATCAGTGTTTACTATGTTCCCTCTTTCTTCTAGACTTATTTTTTAGTTGTTTTAGAGCCTCTGTGAAACATCTAGTGGATATAGGGGTCCATAATATACTGTCAAGAAGGAATATATAATACCCAAATGATGATATACTGTTCTTCAGTGTAACAGTTTTTGCATGTCCAGATCCTGAACAACAACAACAACAACAACAAAAAATAGGGAACAAAACATTAATACTAACCATACCCCCAGAACAGTGCAGAAGTCTTGTGCTCCATCAAATTTACATATATCCTCACTGCTCCACAATTCTTACCAAAATGCATGCAAATTTCATGCTGTGCTGATTGCCACTGTTGGATTATGAACCAACACAAAAAATACAGCATCCCCAGGAATAATTCAGGTAGGCTTCAGTGCAGAAACGAAGTCACTGTAGATTATTAATCAATAATGAATGAGTTAATTAAATCATACCAATGGTGGGGACTTAGCTTGCAAGTGTAGAGCCAGTACCATCTACTTGATTAAAATCCTCCTGACATTATATTACCTGAAATATCTTACAACTGTACAAGCTCCCTGAGGTGCCCTGCTCTCCACATTTTCCAAACTCTTTCCCAAGCTCCTTTTAGCAACTTCCCTTACCTGGTAAACATTCTTCAATTTTAATTACATGCTTACTGTGGGTGAATCACAATTGAAGTAATTTTTAGAAGGTGAGATATTTGCTAACTGTAGAAGAAAAAAAGCCTAATGAAATTCAAATATATTTCACTGCTTATTATCCAAATGTACAGCTGCTTGCATAGCCCCACTTAGCGTTTATAGCTATTTTCATTCCCAGCTGAACCCCTAATCTCTTGTTCCCATTTAAGACCATTGATCCTCCTCCAGAAATCAGGGAGAAATCTTTTCCTTTTTTAAAACTAGACTTGCACAGAGCTTCTCTTACATATGCTATGAAAAAAGAAAAACATCTTTCGGGAGTTCCCTTGAAATATAGTACAAGAAAAAAAATATATATACGAATATATGCACATGTACATACACACACACACATACACACACACACACACACACACACACACATAGACAGAGAGAGAGAGAGAGAGAGAGAGAGAGAGAAAGAGAGAGAGAGAAGGAGAAGAGAAGAAAAAGAGAGGGAGGAGAAAGAGTAAGAATTTTCATTTGGCTTAAGAACTCTCAAAAAATGGGTGGTGGTAGTGCTGTATGCTTTTAATCCCAGCACTATGGAGGCAGAGATATGTAGATCTCTGAGTTCAAAGACAGCCTGGTCTACAGAGAAAGTTCCAAGACAGCCAGAGCTACATAGCAAGACTCTGTCTTCAACCAACCAACCAAACAGACAAAAAATGGTTTAAATGTAATTTGGAATTAATTCATAACGAGCCCAAGACAGATTAGTTCAGTTATCTATTGAAGCCCTAATTTGTTTCCTTTCACTAAATAATTTTTTAAAAAATTAGGTGAAGCTCTTTGAGATACGGTATCCTGGACTTGCAATCACAATGATATTCCTGCCTCAGCCTGCCATATGTCAGGACTGTAGGGTGCACCTACATCACTGACCTCAATTAAGTTTGTTTTGTAAAAATGATAGACTGATGTCAATTTGCATTAAAATTTTTAATGAAAATATATAAGACAGTGGAAAGTAGTTATTTAATATTAAATGTTTATAGTCTAAGCATGTAAAAATTTTCCTAGTCTCTGTATTGGGTCTCAAAAATACATGTTGAAGGCATATGGTCAAGGCTCTATCCTTAGGAGACATTCTGTGTCAATTTCATGCAAGTTTATGAAATGTATCATTTCAAAATATAAACTCATTAGCAAGTCCTTAGAAAGAACAATGCTACTTACTGTTGAGGTCCCAATGCTGCCAGAGAAAGCTTCTTTATGGGCTACTTGGTTCTGTATGTGTGAATGTTTCAGCCTACAAGCTAACCCTTGCTAGCCTCTCAGGAAATTCAATAGTCACAATGGCTTAAAAGATGGGTTACTATGGATGTTTCAGAAATGTTAAGTGAATGCGAAAGGCTAAAAGGCTTATTCTCCTCCCAAATACTAGGGAACATGGC
This sequence comes from Mastomys coucha, assembly GCF_008632895.1. Taxonomy (NCBI): domain Eukaryota; kingdom Metazoa; phylum Chordata; class Mammalia; order Rodentia; family Muridae; genus Mastomys; species Mastomys coucha. The sequence goes on from NW_022196903.1 coordinate 71,544,774, forward strand.
ACTATTAGCCCAAAATAATCAAAACAAACAAACAAACAAAAAACAAAAGAACAACTAAACAAAAAGGAAAACACAAAGCTTGTCATTGCAGCAACAAAAATGTTACTAGTTTATGATTCACAAAGATGTATCAGATGTAATTACCTTCTGGAAGACTTATTTTAGACATTTCCCAACAAAAACAATCTAGTCAGAAAATTTTGCAAAATCATTTTCTGAACACTCATGTTAGGCTTGGATCATGATCAATTATTAATGAGTTACCGGATCTATGGTCAGTTAAAAAGAAAGACTGTGCTCTGAAAGGATAATGCTTCCTCACTAATTATTTTTGTTCTGTTATTCAAGGCACTGTATTTTGGCCTTAGGTGTGAGTCAGACTGGGAGTTAAAATCCAGTGCAGAGATAGTCCTTGAAAATCCCAATCATGGTCGCCAGCCATTCCACCCAGCCTCTGTATCTGAAGTGCTGGGAAGGAAGAACTCCAAGGTCACCAGAATGGTTCAGCCTTGAGACAGGAAATGTCTGTTTCTGAGTCACAGTAAATAGTCCTCTACCTAAAAGAGGCTGACAACACCTCTTGAACAGAAATAGCCTGGAATGTGGAGGTGTTTGTTTGGCATTTAGCTTGCTTTAACTAGAGCACTGACTGCAACATACTGTCTTTACCCACTATCACTTTGTTGCTTTTGCTTTTTCCACAAGGGAAAAAAAAAGTTGCTATCTGTAATTCCAGATCTAGGTGACAACACCCTCTTCTGGCCTCCACAGGTATTGCACACATGTGCAGACATACATGTAGGCAAATACTCAAAATGAAAATGTAAGACAGATTTAAAGTACATCCTTCAGATTCCTTGGCTTTACTCTAGGTCCTATTCAATACTTGATTCCATTCCAAAATATCACATTATGTTCACAGTTCATCTCTCTCTCTCTCTCTCTCTCTCTCTCTCTCTCTCTCTCTGTCTGTCTGTCTATCTCTCTCTGTCTCTCTCTGTCTCTCTGTCTCTCTGTCTCTCTGTCTCTCTCTCTCTCTCTCTCTCTCTCTCTCTCTCTCTCTCTCTCTCTTTCTCTCTCTCTCTCTCTCTTTGAGACAGGGTTTCTCTGTGCAGCCCTGGCTGTCCTGGAACTCACTCTGTAGACCAGGCTGGCCTCAAATTCAGAAATCTGCCTGCCTCTGCCTCCCAAGTGCTGGGATTAAAGGCATGTACAACAGTTCATCTCTCTTAAGGTAGGTCTAGTAGGAGTTTCTTACTATTCTATTACTTTGCATAACCTTGACCTAGTTGAGAGGTATTGCTGAAGGTTTTAGTATGAGACCAGTCTGATGTTTTTTCTTCACCAAACTGGAGCTATAGAGGATAGAGACAAGACTCCAAGGTTAATAACTCTGACTGTACATCCAGAGGACCCTGGTTCAATCCTCAGTACCCAAATGGTGGCTCAAAATATTCTATAACTTGTAGGCAGCTGCTCAGACGATCAAATCCAAGACGCGCGGTGGCTGAGATAGACGATTCCACTGCGCATGCGCCCCTCCCAAGCGCGCTCATGCAGGTGCCCCTCCCTAGCGGGCTCATGCAAATTACATGTCTCCCGTATGCCAAACCCGAGCAGGTGCGTGCTACCAAGCCCCTCCCAAGCAGGTGTATGCTAATGAGGTGATTGCCAGGGAACCAATCCAGGAGGACTTGAGAGCTCAGACTTGGGTATTATAAGGGGCGCTCTCCGGGCAGTCAGACCCTTTCCACGCCACTCTGCCGAAGCAAGAGCAGTGGCAAAAGCAGCAGCGACTCCACAGAAGAAGAGCAGCGGTGACTAGCAAGAGCAATGGAGGCAGGCGGCGCCTGGGAGGCGGGAAGAGCCGTAACACCTAAAAGAGCCATAACACTTGGGTACCTAAAAGAGCTATTAACACAAAAGAAAATTTCCTGAGTAAACCGTCGAGAGAAGTCTCGGTGTTTGGTCGTTATTGCTGCCGTCCGGGTAGCAAGGCACCATACAATAACTCCAGTTTTAGGGGATCCAATGGCATCATGTGGTATACACATAGACAAAACATTCATACATATAGATGATAGATTCATTAGATAGATAGATAGATAGATAGATAGATAGATAGATAAACAAATAGATAGATAGACAAATAGATGATAGATAAATTGGAGGTGCTGGAGTTAGAGAGATTGCTCAGTGGTTAAGGATGCTCCAATCCACCCACAAAACTTTTGACCCAAAATTTATCCTATCTATAAGAAATGCAAGGTCACTCCTGCATGGAGAAGAGAGTGAGGGAATGACTGACCAATGACAGTCCCAATTTGAGACTCATCCCATGGGCAAGAACCAACCCTGACACTATTAATATTACTCTGTTATATTTGCAGACAGGAGCCTAGTATGACTGTCTTTTGAGAGGCTCCTAACAGCTGACTAACTAAAACAGAAAGAGAAACCCACAGTCAAACATTGGAGGAACTCAGGGACTTTTATGGAAGGATTGGGGGAAGGATTTCAGGCCCTGAAGGAGATAGGAACTCCACAGGAAAGCCAACAGACTCAACTAACCTGGACCTCTAGAACTCTCAGAGACTGAAACACCAAACCAAAGAGCATTCATGGGCTGGACCTAGCCTCCCCACCCCACACTCATTCCAGATATATGTAGCAGATTTGCAGCTCAGTCTTCATGTGGGTACCAAACCCAAAAGCTGTTGCCTATTGTAGAATATGTTGTTTCAGCTGGGCTGCCGTGCCTGGCATCAGTGGGAGAGGATGTGCCTAGCCCTGTAAAGACTTGATGTGCCAGGATGAGGGGATATCCGGGGAGTGAGGAGGCTCCACCCTATCAGAGGAGAAAGGGAGGGAAATGGGGTAAAGGATTGTGGGAGGTGGTGGCCAGGCGGAGTAGCAGTGAGCATAATGTAAAATGAATAAGAAAAAAAAATACTCTTTGCTCTTGCAGAGAACAAGAGTCTACTTCACAAGATCCAAGTTGAGCAGTTCAGTAATCTCTAACTCTAGAGGTCTCCAAGAGATCCAACACACTCTGCTGGTCTCTGTAATTAGCAACTGGTGTGTGCACAAACCCCACAGGAACACCTAATAAAAATGAAATAAATCCTAAAAGTAACTATACATGTTTCTTACAAGGAGTACAATTGTCAGAATCAGATGAACTGTCCAAATGATTTACCATAGACACTAAATTTCATTGTCTAGTGGATTTTGGAAGAGTACAAGAAGACCACTGGATCTTTGATCTTTCCCCACGCTTCTTAAGCTAGTGAGTTTCACTTCATAAACTAAAAAATTCCTTGATTGACAAATTTGTTCTCTATCTGTATCTATTTATTTAATCATGTTGTTATGTTACTCTGGATATATAAAGCCACATTTCAAGTTATGACTCAAAACCATTTCTTAGTACTATTCTATTTTGACAGGCTTTGTCCACAAGAAACTCTCTCAGCTGGCATGTTTCAAGAAAGGCCCCTTGACACACATTTCATGTGTGATCTCCCTACTGAAATGGCAAAATGGTTGAGACTGAGGTAGTAAATGCCTCTCTCTACCTTGAGGCAGGTGTTTCTCTAAGATGTCTTGGTTCCTTTTAGAGTGTTAGGAAATCACATTTTAGGTGGCAAATGATTGATCATTGTTACATGACCTTCTCAGTTATTAGATGACTGACATATATCTATATACCAATGTGTGGCAATACACATATCTACTCATATTTCTATACCTTACTAAGCTCATCATGAGCTCATATATAGATTCAAATCTGTTAGTCTTCCTAAAGAGTCTTCACTCTCATCCTGAGACAAGCATAAATCACATAGTTTGTGCTCATCCCATGGATTGCAATAACATTAAGAGGTGGTAAATTTTGGTCAACACAGTCAGAAGAATTGTGTCTCTGTGGCCTCATGTGGCTTTTGTGGCTCATGTGGGTCAGGGTTGTAGCAATGGCAGACTGAGTTCATTTGAGGCCATGCTGTTTGACACCAAGCACCCTATGCCTGCCTTCATCTGATTCTTCATTTTGGCCCCTACCAGATATGCATCTCTTTTTTTCTTAAGTTTTCTGAAATTACACTCTTGAAACAAGATTGGATAATAGATGATAGCACTGTTTATAAAAATAAGAGGACCACTCTTCTAAAACATACTCCCCATCCTGCAGAGCTTGCCAAGATTGCTCCACGTAAGGAGGTCACTGCAGAGATGGCTTCAAGGTGAAAACCTCAATATCTAGAAACTCCAGGGAAGTGTTGTCTAGACGTGCTTCTGAAGAACTGCTCACTACTCCTACATGGCTGGTCTACTGCTTCTTGCTAAACATGATCAGTGCATTTACTATTGAAGCTTAAAATTTCTGTGAGAGCACCATGTGCTAGCCTGGATTTTGACCTAATATCATTCCCTACTTCCAAGGGAATGTCTGCCTATAGTATGTGACAAACATAGACATTCAAACTGAAGACCTGAACTTTTACAAGACTTTGATATGATTTTCCCAGGGGTTCTTCCTTGAGGATTAACAACTCAAAAGGGAGAGTTATGGTTTAGAGTTCTTACAAATGAACCTCTTTCTCATTATGTGCTGTTCAATGAGTATATCTAACTATCCTAGAGTCCTTTTTGGAAAAGATGCTAGACACAGACATGAATACATCTTTGGTCTTTATTCAAAATCAAGAGACGTTCTACTGGGGATAATATGCTTGAGTGGAATGCAAGAGGTCTTACTGCATAAAGTGATACCACAACTGTCCTGAATTATGAGTTCTCAATATACAAAATAAGCAAGACAGGAATACTCCAGGGAATGAAAGAACTTTTACAGGGTAGCAGTCAAGGATCTCAGTATCCTGTGTACTTGGAGGAGTCAGGATGAAGAATTTGACAGGATTATATAGAGAGGAGGAAAGAGAGAATATTTTCCAGGACTGGAGTAAGTTATTTAAAAAGCATAAGCACAATGGACACAGGAATATACTTTCTGAAACACTTGTCTGCAAATGTCTTTCTCCTTTAGCTAAAGAAACAAGGCCTATAACATAGCCAGCTCAAAGAACACCACATTGACAGCACTTTGCTTTTAATGAGGAATAAAAAATCACAAAGTGCAGAATCTCATTCACAGTCTAGGATACAGATTGTTGTCATTTAAATACCAGAAAAGTTTGAATAGCAAGCGATTCAAAAATCTTTAGTACATTTCTTTGTAGACCTCTTATCTGCAATGGGGAAAATACTTGTGTCTCATTTTCCTAAAATCACTGAGTAGATTTCCAGGCTCCTGGATGAGATATGTCACAGTTTAAGTGAGTGAGATTATGAGAGGCACAGCCTGCCTGAGGCATTTAATGTAAATAGAGCAGCTATGGCAAAAGTGGTACTTTGTATGCCACACCTATTAAATATGATGTTATATTCCAATACCTTCTTAATGACAGCCATTCACTGGCCCTATTAAGGAGCTTCAAGTCAGGTATTTTAAAATCTTGAGATTCAAATTTTCTGTCAAAACAACTCGAGGTATGAGGTGAAAATTACAATTTGAAAATCAGGGAAGGAATAAAATTAGAAATCTGTAATAAATAATGTCACCAGGACGGAGTGCATGCAAGGATAAACAGGCTGCTTCCTCAGGCACGTGTCAAACAGGGGGATACAGGTCCCTCTGACAGTGCAGGGGATGCAGGAGTGGCCACTACTTTCCACCCCCTGTGTAGAGCCCAGAAACCACAGCATCTTGCCTTTCATATCTCTCCTGTCAAAGGCAGATCCTATATGGGAGCCAGCACTCTTACTACTATGCATCTTCTCTGGCACAGTTCTCGACTCCAACTGCAAAGCAAACCCCTGAGAGTCTGCTCTGCTACCAGGGAACATACAAGCTTCCATGGTGTCTAGCATAGTGATGGGGCCTTCTATACACTGCTGGCTATTTTTATCATAATTGCTTAACTTTCAGGTCCATGTTTAGTTGTTCTATGAATTAGGTGAAAGAGTTGTGGATTACAAATAAGAGTGCAAAGCAGGGTGCCCCTCACCTGGTACAAACTACAAACATTAGAGGACTGCTAAGAGTATACAATACCTCAAGAACTGAAGAGGCTGGCTTCAGGTGCTAAGAAGTTATGTCATTAGTAAATTGAATGTACTAACAAAGACATTTATTTCTTTGTTTTCTTTTTTTCATTTCTATTTTATAAGTGTTTTACCTGTGTGTATATCTGTACACCGTGTACATGCAGTGGCCTCAGAGACCAGAAGAATGCATAGGATCCTCTGGAACAGGAGTTGCGCAAGGTTGTGGTGATGGGAACAAAACACTGACTTTTTGCAAGGGTAATTAAGTGTTCCTAACATCTGAAATAGCTCACCAGAGCCAAGAATGAAATCCAGTGCCTAACACTGACACAAAGTATTGGTTCTGAACACAAGATAAAATAGAGACAACTCTCCAAATGCTTTGACCCAATGCTTAAGGCCCACCTAAGACACTGCTCTCTAACTGTCCTAGGTATGCGTGTCTGTTGTCAGACTTGATCAAATAGATATGCAGAGGATTTTGTTCCTTTTGACACAGATTTCATATGATGCCAGGAGGGATTTGAGACATACATTTTTTAAAAAATTTATGAATAGATAATGCAATTTTCTGGAATGAAGAGGAAGAGGACAGGAGGATTCTAGGACCCTGACAGACTTATACAGGCCCAAGTCCCTTCTGTTCTCAAATGTCTCTCCCCTGTGAGGAATGTCTTCCACAAGCCAGCATATGTGGATGCACATGTATGTTAGCTTATACTACTTTTTGATAGAAATGGAATAATGAATCTCAAGAATTTTCTTGTAATTTAAATGGTGGAATGGTGTAATACAGAAAGAGAGCCATTATGGACTTTTAATTAGTCTATGAAGAAAGGTCAAACTCTGTTAATAATACTTGAATGCATTTTCCCCAAAACTCAAAGAAATACTGGAAGAAAAATTAATAGTTGTACAACATGATGAATATGAATAATGAAATCAGGAGAAAAATCACTCTGACATTTAGAAATAAATTATACCAAATTTGTTTACAATTATACTGAAGCTGAGTTTATAACTGTTATAAATAAGCACTTTGATTACTGAATAATCTAATAAAGTAGAACATAGTATATGAATAGCATAAAAATATTAAATTTTAGCATGATTTTGTATAGAACATTGGCGTCAATAAATATCAAGGAAAATGCAACATTTACTTTCTGATTGACAAAATTAACCTCTGTGTGACATAGATTCAGGTTGTGTATGGACAGTCACTCTCCAGGAACAACCTGACATTCTAACAAATTTAATAGTTCACATATGAAGGAAACTTAAGAATCTTCCTCAAATTTGAAAACAACTTCATAAATTTTACATAAATTATTAATAATGCCATTTAGAAAGATGTTTTTTCTAAACAAGTAATGATTATGTGCACAGATACTGTACACAATTCTTAGTCCACCATGCCAGAGGAAAGACTGGAGTTGTTTTCCTGGAGAAGACAAAAAAATGCACATAAGGAGGTAACTCACAGATTTGCATAAAAGAAATTAGAAGCCTGGGGAGATGGTTGAAGGAGTAAAGTGTTTAGTGTGTAAGCCTAAGGATCAGATCTTGGACCCCAGAATTTAGATCACTTTAGACACAGCTGCATGTGCCTGTAGTCTCAAAATTCACATAGGATGAAACAGGAAGCAGAGACAGAATCCCTGAAGGCTATGGATCAGCTAGACAGGACTATACAGCAGGGAACAGTCAGAGACTATTCAATGAGGAAGAAGAGGAGCAAGACCCAAGATGCTTCTCTGAATTCCCTGTGCTGCTGTGGTACGTATATACCTTCTGTCCCTGTCTCTTTCCTTCTCCCATCTCTCACACAGGTATGTACACACACAATATAGAAAGAACAAATATGAGAAAGTTTGGTATTGGATAATATACACTTCTCTGAATTTCAGACACTGTAGTTTTTATCAACTTTTAAAATTTGCAGCTACACAAATTTATCTAAATCTATACTACTACCATTTGACCTATTTTTCCATTTTTATCTTACTAATTTTATTTAAGAATAAAAGTCGAGTATCATCCATAACCCACCAAGTTATAATTAGTTACTAACCTATGGGGAAAAGCCTCTAAATATTGACATAAAATTGTTATGTCTTCATATCTAATACTTTAATTATATCTTGAAACAATAAAAAATAAATAATAGAAAGTGTTTTCTCAGTATTTGTGCCAATTAATAAAACAAGTAAAATTTCTCGAGAGTCACAGCTATTTTCTAACACTATGTTTTCCTTTCACTGTAAACAAATATGACATAATACATAAAACAGAAGATACTCAGCCTTTAACATTGAGCTTGCTTATTAATGATGCATATTCAACATCCGTACAGCAATTACATAACTGTGTATTTTATTCATAACTTCACTTCATTTTATCTATGGCCACATCTTTTATAAAAAAGGAAAATACAGATTTGTTATAATATTTTCAAAAAGATTATTGCCTGTTTAAATTGAATTTAGTTTTTCTTTGTGTTATAATAATTGAATGAAGTTGACAGTAAGTAGAATTTTGTATTTCCAAAGTAAATTTAAAAAGTAGGGTGAGAGTGGTATTTGGCATATACCAGCTCATCTCTTTTACATTAAAATGTGCTATTTCAAAAATCATCAGCTTAGTTCTATACATAATACATCTGAGTAAAAGTCAATTTGCTGATGAACAGCAATGGTCGTAGATTTCAGAGTGCACACAGTGGAATCCCAGTTTTCATTCTTGTTTGCACCAGACTCTGCATAAGTCAGCATGTTGACTGAGGGAAGCTAATTGAGCACACTATATCTCACTGGCCAACTCTAAAATAAACACAATAGAACTGACATCATGAATTTGTTATGGACATCAAATTAGGTAATCTATGGATAACAGTTAACAAGAATGTGGCAGGGCTAGCAAGACATGTCAGTCAGCAAAGTCTGAGTTTGAATCCCAGAAGCAACGTTTTAACAATGCCAGGCATGATGGTACATGTTATTTTATTGTTAATAATTATGTTCATTCTTTGACAACTTCATATAATTCTGGTAACTCTCTTTCACAACTTTCCTATTTCCCTCCCATCTTAATTAATACCCTGTCTTCCTAACCAGCCCTTTCCCAGGCTCACAGTTTTTGTTTCTTTTGTGACCATTTTGTTTAAAGAGGCTATCTGTGTGACCATTGGATTGGATCTATCCAAGAGGCATAATGGCTTTATCAGTGGATATGGAACTGAAGGCAATGGCTTCCCCTCCTCTGGTAGTAGCAAACACCTCAGACTTGAGAGCTTGTCCTCCAGCCATGCCTAACACATTCTTGGGCAGATCCAGAGCAGGCTTCTACAGTTTCTAAGAGCCCATGAAGCACTGCTGTGTCTTGCTCAGAGAACATAATTTCACAGCACTTCTTTCTAGCTCCTGGATCTTACATTCTTTCTACCCGCTACATATATGTGTACACATATATATGTACATTCATACAACCATATGTATGTACATATATATGCACAGACATGCATTCATGTGCACGCGCATACATGCAACCACACAAAAAGTAGTATATGATGAAGTCTCACTAAATCCAATTACTATTAGTCACAATTTCTATCTATCACCTTGGCTTTAGTTGCTATCTAAAATATTTGACAAAGAAAAGCAAGCACAAGGTACATTGCCTGAAAGACAGGAGCAAACATGCTGTGTTTGCTTTGGGCACAGTTGATCTGACACAACTATTATTGCTTTATTACTATGTTCAAACATTTCCCATTACATACTCCTGACAGAAATCCACAGAAGCCCCTCTAAAATGTGCTCAAAATGAAAGGGAACCATGAACATTCCTACCAAATAGCAGCAACAAAAAAACAAAACTATACCCACATTCTCAAAGTTTACAAATAATGTAACTGAAAACAGCCTTTAATAATAATAAATAAAAAGTCCAAGTAATGACATTCTGGGGTTGAAACAAGTAGAACCCAATGTCTTATAGTTATAAAATAGATTACCTCCAATGGTTTGATGACATTTATGTATTCATTGAGTATAAGTAACAGTGTCTTATTTAAATGAAAATATTATATGATGACTCATACATTGTCCTAATGGTAAGAGTAACTGCGAGTATCATTGTCAGGACAGCTATATGAATAATCTCTTCCATGTCAAAGTTCACAGAACATGATGCAAGGGAAGGAAGAAAAAAATGGAGCTGGAGGATGGGAAAGAGTACCATGAGATGCTGTTTTCTGGCCAGGACAAGGCTGTTACACACAAGAACTCAAACTGGCTGAGCTTAAAGGCACAGGATAGATAAAGTTGGGTAAAATTCCAGCATGAGTGCAGTTGCAGCCAGGTTTCTAAGGCTGCAACCCAAGGTGAGGCATCATGGAGTTGATGGCTGCTAGGGCAAAGATTCACTGTTCCTCAGAGGTGCTGCCTCAACGAGGCCCCTCTTGCCCCAGCATTCAGCCTCATATCCATGGACATACAGGCAGCAATAAGTAGACTCAGTGAGTTATGAGAGAGAATGAATGAATGAATGAAGCATGGAAGACTTCCCCCTGTTTTAGTGTTCATTCACATCTCGTCCTTCCTTCTCAGGCAATCTCTCATGCATTTTTATCATGAGTTGCTCTCACTGATGTTTTATACAAATGGGAGAAGCTGGTAAATATTTTTATCTACCTTCTTTCATTCTGAAAAACTGTCAGGAGAGCCATCCATGCTGTGTGTATGAGCAGTGTTCTCTTTTAAATCCGAGAATCCTGTGGTGTGGCATATGCATTTATTCACTTAATGCATCTATTGATGAACTTTAGAATTATTCTTCTGTTTGACTGTGATAAACAAAGTTGCTATAAATATACATATTAAAGTATTTTTATGACATGTGTTAGAAGATTTTTAAATTATTAAGAAACTAACCAACTGTTCTCAAACTGCATTTATCATTTTACTTCCTAAGTACTTTATAGGGTTCTAATTGTTTGATGAACTCACAAAACTTTGTGTTATAACAGTCTTTTTTGTTTTTTATTTTTTATTGATTTAAGCTTTATTGCATTATGATGAGAAAAGGTACATGATTTCAATTTATCTGAATTTATTAACATTTAAAAACATATTTTAAATAAATAGTTACATCACATTCTTGTTTCCCTTTTGTATCCCAACTCCTCCTAGAGACCCACTTCAATACCTGTAATACTTTTTATTTTTTTTAATTTGTCATATTGCTTAAAATTTATAAAATATTGTAACAATAAAAATGAGTATTATAAAAATTGTTTGATATGAAACAACAATCAATTGAACAATCTTATGTAGATGTTTGTCTATAGCAATACTGAAAATATGAACATTTGTCTCAATATAAATTTGAAATAACTCCAAATATATTAACTGTATATGTTAGAATGATATATCACTACTACTATTTTTTTAAATGAACATAAATAGATAAAGTCTTTTTGTTTCTTTGTTTTGTTTTTAGTAGAGCTTAAAATCTTGGCTCTTACTATTGTACAAGCCCAAAATAAGAACAATTTTTAGACATTGGAGTTCATTGTAATAAGGCTTCAGTGACCCTCACATCACCAAACGATTTTTACCTCCATTGTAGCTAAGCTGAGAGTTGACAGTTCCGCTGCGCCAAGGAATGAATTGTAGGCACGATTTTTGGATACAGATTTCCTGCTATGGTCAAAGCTATTTGACTGGAGTGATTGTCTTTATTCTCAGCCCACAGAGAACAGGTTGCATTCATTTAAGAAATAGTATGTGTATTAAGATGGTCTATCCATAAAGTCATTCACCAACTGTTTCAATGAACAATGGTTCTGCTTTCAGCCTGGCACTTACATTAGGTAAGGGTAAGAATCTGTTTCCTTGGCTTTGATGATTTTGAGGAGTATTCTTCTCAGAAAAAGAGTAACTTACAGAGTTCTCTTCTTCAATCTTGATACAATAGTTACAAACATCAAGCAAAGCATTCAGTCTCACTTTTTGTTGTTCTCTTACAAGCCACCTCCCAAGTTAATTGTCTATATTTCTTTTGGCTGCATAAACTTTTGAAATATGTAAGCTGTTCTGAAAAACATGGTACAGTGTAAAAACATCAAACAAACAATCCTACTAATAGAGAGGCTGAGATAGGAAAAGCCTGATTTCAAGACCATTATGTAGAACCCAGCAAGACACTGTCTTGTACAAACAAGCAGAAAGCGAATATGGATTATACAATATTGGAACTATTTCTCCAATTACCAAATTAGAGAGACCACTGGATGACAGCCAACAAATTTCTAATTGCTCATATTTTGGGATTTCAATCGATTGGGATTGTTGGTAATATTAATTTTCATATTAAGACATTAAGAAAAAGTAATTGTTACTTCCTATTATTTTTGTTGTTAGAGGTAGAATTAGGTTTGTATGGGTTTGTTGTAAGATTACTTTCTTGCTTCTTCTAGAGTGTAGTTTTGTTCCTTATGTTGGTGTTTCCATCTATTATCCTTTGTAGGGCTGAATTTGTGGAAAGACATAGTATAAATTTTGTTTCATCATGGAATATCTTGTTTTCTCCATCTATGGAAATTGAGAGTTTTGCTGGGTATAGTAGCCTGGGCTGGCATTTGTGTTCTCTTAGGGTTTGTATGATGTCTGCCCAAGATCTTCTAGCTTTCATTGTCTCTAGTGAAAAGTCCCATGTAATTTGGATAGGCCCGCCTTTATATGTTACTTAACCTTTATCCCTTACTGCTTTTAAAATTCTTTGTTTGTTTAATGCATCTGGTGTTTTGATTATTATGTGACAGGAGGAATTTCTTTTCTGATCCAGTCTATTTGGAGTTCTGTAGGCTTTTTCTTTGTTCGTGGGCATCTCTTTCTTTAGGTTAGGGAAGTTCTCTTCTATAATTTTGCTAAAGATATTTATTGGCCCTTTAAGTTAGGAGTCTTCATTTTCTTCTATAACTTTATCCATAGGTTTGGTCTTCTCAATGTGTTCTGGATTTCCTGGATGTTTTGGGTTAGGATCTTTTCGCTTTTTGCATTTTCTTTGACTATTGTGTCAATATTTTCTATGGTGTCTTCTGCCCCTGAGATTCACTCTTCTATCTCTTGTATTCTGTTAGTGATGCTTGCATCTATGACTCCTGATCTCTTTCCTAGGTTTTCTAGCTCTGGGGTTGTCTCCTTTGTGATTTTTTATTGTTTCTATTTCCATTTTTAGATTCTGGATAGTTTTATTCATTTCCTTCACCTGTTTGATTGTGTGTTCCTATAGTTCTTTAAGGGATTTTTGTATTTCCTCTTTAAGGATTTCTAGCTGTTTACCTGTGCTCTGTTGTATTTCTTTGAGAGTGCTATTTATGTCTTTCTTAAAGTCCTGTATCATCATCATGAGAAGTGATCTTAGATCTGAATCTTGCTTTTCTGGTGTGATGGTGTGTCCAGGACTTGCTATGGTGGGGTAATTGGGTTCTAATGATGCCAAGTAACCTTGGTTTCTGTTGCTTATGTTCTTATGCTTGCCTCTGGCCATCTGGTTATCTTTAGTGCTACCTGCCCTAGTTAAATCTGACTGGAGCCTGTCCTTCCTGTGATCCTGGTTGTGTCAGAACTCCTCATAGTCAAGCTGTTTCTGTGATCCTACGATTCTGGGATCCTATGATCCTGGGCCTGTTAGAGCATCCAGGAGTTCAGCTTCCTCTGTGTGTTGTGGGACTAGATGCAAAATTTGTGCCCAAGGTCTGCTCAGAGCACCAGCCCAGACAGACTGGAAGGAACCAGTGCCATAGAGTTCCTACATGCTTGGTCCCACTGGCTCCAGTTATTACCAATGTTGGGACAGATGTTGTGTCCTCCTCACCTCTGGTCCTCTGATCCTGGCTAGTTAGATCACCTGGGAGTGGAGCTTTCTCAGGGTGTTGTGTGGAATTTGTGCCCAAGTTCTGCTCAGAGCACCAGCCCAGATAGACTGAAAGGAACCCATGACACTGTGCTGTCGGAGTTCCTGCCTGCCTGGGTCTCGATGGTCCCAGTTACTCCTGGATGTTGTGTTCTCCTCACCTCTGCTTCTCTGGTAACAGTCTTTTAACATGAACAATTTAGATAGTATGTGCCTTACTGTGATGGTAATTTTCATATAAGTAATACTAAAATAAATTGAATGAGCTTACTTTCCATAGTTTCCTTATTTTAATAGGAGGATACCTTTTAATAGATTTTATGAAGATGTTTTCATGCATATATATTCTGTATTTTAATCAAATTTACTCCCCTTTACCCTCGTATCTTCCCCCAATCAACCCCCATTATAGTCTTCTTTCTATGCCACGTCTTATCCATGTTTTCAAGTACTGCTTACCTTTCCAGTTTTACCTGACAGTTTTATTTTACTATGTTGACCAGCTCTATCCATTTCCCCACAAATGACACAATTTCATATTTATTTTTAAAAACATGCTCCCTAGTGGACATATTATCATATTTTGTTTACCCACTCACACAGTAATTGGCATATAGGCTGATTCTATAACTTCACTATTGTAAATAAGGTCTCAGTAGACATGGAGTATGGGAGGATGTTCTGTATGCTAACTTGGAATCTCCAGATATGCAAGTAGGAGAGGTACAGTGGAATCTCATGACAGTGCTATATTTCTGAGAATCCACTATTCTGAATTCCATAATGACTGGACTACTTGACAGTCTTATCAACAGTGTACAAAGTATCTTCCCACACCATAGCACCACATCCTGCCCACCATTATTTTTAGAAGACAATCCTTTTGAATTGGGTAAGATGAGATCTCAGTGCATATAGCACTTCCATTTCCTAACAATGAAGGATGTTGAACATTTGGGGGGGGGCTCAGTCCGTAAGTACTGAGATAATGGGAGAGGATGTAAGCCAGATATCCAGGCTCAGAGCCATAAAATTTTGAGGGACACCTATGCTCCAGATTCACCCTCCTGGAAGACTTTGCTTTATGTCACACTAATCTGGTCATTTTACAAGCCTCTGTGTCTTATCCATAACTTTAATGAGTCACATGCTTTTCAAGTCCTCATCTTAAAGACTGGTACAGGGAAACAAAACTTACCAAGTGTCTTATAGATAAATGCTACATATCATCTTGTGATAAAAGCCAGTTTTAATATTTTTATCAAAATTCTTCCAATGATAATTTGTAAGTTTGCATTTCTATAAAGCAATGTGAACTACTGTATCCTTATTCTCTAACACTGATTGGAATGTTGGACACATTTGTGTATAGGCATACATGCTTATACATTGAAAATGACTAAATGGATCACTTTAAAAATTCTAATTTCAATGTGAGACAGGACCATTTTGGGTAAATGTCATACACTGCAACCTCCAGAATTGTGATTGGCAGCTTTATAAGAGAAAAGCGAGAGAAATCATCTGTATTATTTTTTTCATCTCTCCCATGGAGATCAATGGGGAAATGCCCATTAGCAAGTCAGGAAATGTTCTTGCCAGATAATGAATCCTCTCATGTCTTAGTCTTGGATTTTCCTCCTTCCTGGAAAGATTCAAATCATTCTGTGTTTGTGAACCATATAATTTATGGCATTATGATACAACAGCCAAATTAATAGTCAATTTAATACATGTACCTATGGTCTATTCAGTCTTAATTAAAAGTCTTAAATAGCATATAATTGTTATTTACATTTATTTCAATATTAGTGAACTTTAATGTATACAATTGCAGTTCTGTATGTTTGTCATCCCTCTCACCTATTGCTGTACTACACTATTTTTACATATATTTTGCTAGTTACCAGGTAAGAGGTACTCATTTGCCTCTTGGATATTATTCACTCTAAAATGTATAGAACTATACATAAGTAACTCAGGAGCAACAAATTAATATATGTATATTCAATAAGATCTTTTCACTTTTACATATTCCAGGGTTTCCTACTTAAGAAATGATGCTATCCATAGTGAACAGGTCTTCCCACCTTAATTAGAATAATCAAGATATTATTCTACAGAACAACCTGAACAATTCCTCAATGACTTCTCTTCTCATATGATTCTAGATTGCCTCACATTGACAACTAAACTAACCATCATAGGCTTAGGGTTGCTTCTTGTAAGAGATGTTAGGATTTACAACCCATGGTTAGTTTGGTATGTACTACTTAAAGATGTAGAAGGGAAGTCAGCAAGGAAACTTTGCTTTCTAAACAGAAAAAATGCACTGATACCTGTGTATGCTTCTTTGGAAATAATTTTCTTTAAAACTTCTCAAATTGTTTACATTGATTTTCTGTTTCCCAAAAGTCCAATTACATTTCCCATTCCCACTTTTTACATTACTAATACTTTCTTTAGTTTTATTTAAAAAAAAACTGCTGGCTCTAGTCATGGGGCTTGAATATATAATTCTGTTTATCCATGGTGCCAGAATAGCCTTACTGCAAAGAAGATTAACACTATCATAAATTAATAGGGAAATTTTAGTAATCCAATTGTAAAATAAATTTTAGTTCCATGTATAACTCATTAATAAAAATTATAAGTAGAAATTTGTTTTTCTTTTCAGTAGCATATGTACATAGAATACTAGAGTGAATATTTATCAATGTTTGTGTATAGCCTTAATATTTACAGATTTGTTTTACATATGACTATAATGAAAATTTTAAATATATTTCAGACTCAGAATGGTCAACTCAATGTTAGAAAAGAATGAAGTAGAAATACTGAGAGTCTCTAATGTCAAGAGTTACTATGAAGCTATGGCAATCAAATCAGTATGATACTAGTCAGAAAACAAAAGTATAAATTAGTATGCAGAATAGAAAGTCCAAATCCAATCTATATATAAGGAAAATAATCACTTACGAGGGCACAAAAATGAGTAAAGTTTATTTTTTCTACAAATAGAGCTAAGTACTTAAAATGCCATTCGCTAAAAATGTCAAAATACAGAATTTATATCTTCAAAAACTAAATAAAATCTGCTTGCTATGTCTTACACTCTATACATAAATATAATATGTAAAACTATAAACTTCTAAGAAGGTGACACTGAAAGGAATATGGATAAGTTTGGACACAACAATGGGTGGTTAGATAAAACAAGGCACATATCACAAAAACTAAATCAAGAAGCTTGAGCAAACAACAAACTTCTGCTCTGTGAAAAGTGTAGGCACATGAGAAAATAGACACATACTGGTAAAAAACATTCAGGGAAGACACATCTAATAAAGAACTGTTATCTAAAACACACGAAGAATTCTTAACAAGTAGATTCATAGTTTGATGGGAAAATAGGCTGAAGAGCTCCAAAACATACAGATTGTAAGTGACCATATAGGGAGACTCTACACTTGGTCTGAAAATTAAAATAAGTATGTAATGATTCACATTGATTAAAGTGGGCAAATTATAAGCCAACATAAATGTGCGGGAGGATGTGGAACATGAAAATTCCTCATTCAGTGATGGTAGGAATGAAAAGCAATGCAGCTACTTAGGAAACTAGTTTGATAGTGGAAGAGATAAAACCTGCTGGGTCATTACAAAGATACCATGATCCAGATTAAGGCCATGTAAATAAGAAAAGAAATCACTGGAACCCTGCTGACAGCATGCTAAGAGACCATGCCTCAACTCCAGAGTTCACCATAGAAAATTACAAACAGCCATGCCTGCCTGCAAGATCATGACCTGATAGGTTCAGTCAATAGAAGTTAATGGTAGAGGAGAGCATACCTTTAGGTGATAAAAATACAGGTGGAAGCTATAGGAGGAAAGATAAGATCTAGATGTTCTTTAAGACCACACTCTTCTGACGTCAGGAAGGAAAGGGAGAAAGGGCCCAAAGACCTTCCTCTTGTGGACTCAAAATACTTACCGTCAGGCTGATATACACTTAGGCTTCAGTGCTCTTCTTATAAAGTGAGGATCTTTGTTTCCCACAATTACTTTTTATAAAACGCATCAATATGTACTCATATTGAACCAGTAGCCACAATTCTTGGGGTTTATTTAAAAGAATTCAAACTGTATGATAAAAAGTCCTCAATGCACATTACTTCTAATTGGCTCGTAACTTTAGAAATCTGAATGTCACCAACATATACATCATTTTATGAGTGAATCAAAAAACATGCACGTCCAGAGAAAGGAATAATATTCAGCATTAAGCATGAATAATATATCGAGCCAGGAAAAGACCTGGAACAAACAAACAAAACTGCCAAAAACTTATATGCATCCTAGGAAGGAATTAGTCTGAAAAGGTTACAACTGTTCAACTGTTTGATGAAAACAGTAAAAGAGATCAAGAATTTGGGAAACTGAGAGAAGATGGTGGAATACACAGGGTGTTTAGCACAGCAAGATTATTCATCTTACAACATATGCCTTTTCATCATAACTAACTAATACACCAGAGACCATCTTAGGACAATAGTCACTGCAACCCTGTGGAGAGCAAGGATGATCAACCTCTTGTTAGCAACAGTCAGACCTGTGGACCATATTGCCCTCCTGAATATGTATATCCTCAGTTTTCACCTGGACCATTTTCCCTCAAACATCTCGTTACCATTTAGTTTCTGAAAGACAAGGCCTAGGGAAGAGTAGGTAGGACCCTATGTGTAGGATATCAGCTATTGTCAATAGTGTTTCCACATAAGACCACATTTCAGAGGACTCATGTTGACCTCAGTGCACTCTGCAGGGGATATTTAGAGAGAAATGGGAACTTCGACTAGTCACTACATAGCAGGAAAGTGCAAACCCTCTGCAAGCAATTTTTTCTGGTATTTCTTCCTTTCTGACTGTTTCTTTTAGTAACTTCTGCTGCTCAGGACTTGCTTTCTCGGTGTCACCTTATTATTTCTGTTGCTCTAGCATCAGGCTCCAGGTGCACCAGTCAATAAAGCTTGATGATGCTCTCTTTCATATTTTCCATAGCAACTTTCCAATGTATTTGTACACAAAGCATCAGGCTCTTCTTGATTTCTGCCTTTTTCACACCAATCTTTACAACACATCATTTGGTCTTTCAGCCTTTATAGCAGTATTCTCCATCCTTTACTCTGAATACAGTATCAAATACTCACCTTCAGAATCTGGAAGCACATGGCTCTTGTAAATCCATACAAAGATTCACTAAATACTTAAGTTCTACACATTGACTTGGCTCTACAATTCATATAAATATTCATTAAATACTTAAGTTTCACATGTTGACCTGTATTTGTCAAATATAGGAATGTACACAGCATCTGTATGATTCAAAGAGTTACAGTTATCCAGTATGACTCCCACCACTAACAAAATGAAACCTGATTGAGAATAAATGAAGGATAAAAATCATGGGTTTCCTCAAAGTGAGGGCAACCCAACTAGGTCTAGAAAGGGGGAATAGAATGAGAGGAGGGGTATATAGAGAAATGAATCACATTGAAAAGGAGACCTGTGGTCTTAGGCTAAGAGGGGTCCTAGTAAGATTTGAGGCTGTAAAAGGAGGTAGCTCTTGGGTGATGAGGAATACCATTGTAAAATGCCAGCAGAACAGAATGAGGATAATCAAGAAAAGCAATCTGTAATCAGATTAATAGTCTCATATGAAAATTTCAAAATGTAAGTACTCCTTTTCCTGAGGATGAAGTTATATCTAATTTAATCTATTATAAGTTAAATAAAACACCCCTTAACCTCCCAACATCAGAGCTTAGCAACACAACACAACATAAAATACAGGATGTTCTCAAATACTGTAATAACATCGAGACCAGAAGTTGGTGCCATTGCCCAGCACTACAAGCGAAAATTGTATCTCATGTGACAAGACAGGAAGAGGTAAAAGTTAAAACTTCAAAGCAGAGTTGCTACAGAACAAAAAAGGAATTTCCTATCATTTTAAAGTTTTTAAGTCATTAAGTCAATCTTTGAGAAGAGATTGCTGAGTGTTTAAGAATGAATATTTGATGCTCTTCCAGAAGAACAGAGTTTAGTTTCCAGCAAGCACACTATATAGCTTATAGCTCATAACTGCCTAAATAACTTTGGTTCTAAGATATCCAGTACCCTCTTCTGCCTTCTCTAGGGAACTACCTGTGCATAGGTATGCATGTATACACACACACACACACACACACACACACAGAGGGAGAGAGAGAGAGAGAGAGAGAGAGAGAGCGAGCAAGAGAGAGAGAAGCAGAAAGAGAGAGAGATGCAGAAAGAGAGAGAGAAGCAGAAAGAGAGAGAGAGAGTTAACAAAGTTGAATTTTAAAATTGAATTTATGGTAAGCCAAGGACTGTTTACAAGGTAGACTGAGTTTAAGTAATCTAAAGGAGAAAAACCAGTCAAGGGTTCTTAGAAGAGTTCAGGACGTAAACAATGTCTACATTAAGACAATAGGCAATATTTAAGAGTGATGCAGAGGGGATAGAAAATACTGTTAGTTAAGATACAGTGCTGGTCCTGCAAAGGACCAGGTTTCTGATTCCAGTAACCACATGTTGGGATGCAACTACCTGTAATTCCATTTTGAGGAAAGCCGATGTCCATCTCTGGCCAATTCAAGTTTCTGCACACACGGCACACCAAGCTATTCATGCAAGTACTAATACATACTAATAAACATAAAAATAAGTGAACATATATATTAAAGACTAAGGAAGAGAGAGATGTGAGGAACATATTTAAACCCAGTGATATCAACAACAGCTTATAAAATGTAAAACATAATATAATTAGTACAATATAGAAAAGAGCTTAGACTACCTGAATTCAGGGCTGGGCTCATAATACTAACAATAAAGGCATCCTCTAAAATTGCAGTACAAGATGATATGACAATCGGGCACAAAATGAGTATAATTTTAGCTGAACTAAGTGTGGGAAGCCCATGGGTGTCCACATCTAGAGAATAGCTACAAAGAGATCTGAATGCTCAGGAGATAGGTGTGAACTCAAAATAGAGATCTATGCTTGATTACCACACCCAGTAAACACAGCAGATAAGTAAGGAAAACTGGCTAAATTACCCAAAGAACACAAGGAGATCAAGATTCTGGATTAAAAATAGAAACTAGGTGGAACTGTATGTTTAAAGATGGGGTAGAGTTTGTGGGAAAAGGATGGAGAGTCAGATTAGTGCAGAATGGTAAGGGGTAGGAGAGTTAGGCACAGCAAGCCATACCATCCACATCAGAATTCCGATCCACACATGCTTCTGCTTATCAACCTTATGCTTCAAGTATAAATAAAACAAGTGCAAGAGCTGGAGTCACCACCTGCACTGGCCTCAGACCCTGGATCTGCAGCCTGTGCTCTGGATTCCATAAGCAATTTACCTTCTTTGTCTTTAATATTCACCAATAAAAGAGATGATAATATTTATCTGAGACATTGTGAAAGATGAGCTAGTACTGGATGCAGAACTTAACTATTGAACAGAATAGAGGCTGTAAAAGTGTCACAAAAAAGAACTGCAAATGATGGTGGCACGTGCCTTTAATTCTAGCACTCAGGAGGCAGAGGAACCCCTGAGTTCCAGGCCAGCTTGGTCTACACAGTAAGTTCCAGGACAGAAAGAGCTATACAACAACAAAACAAACAAACAAATAAACCCTCAGAAACAAAAACAAAAGAAATGAAAGGAAGAAGGTTAGTCCTGGCATAAATGTAGCTGATGGTCATGAATATACAGTGATGCCAACTGAGCCACAAGGCAGTAGTAGTAGTTCTTCAGAAAGAAGAAGTGACTGGTGCTGAACTCTGATGGCACAAAGTTAAAAGGAAGATGCGGCATTTTTAGCCATAGTTTTGGAAAGAGAGAGTCCAATAGGAACTAGGGAGGACGACAGAGGATGGAATTAGTAAACTAGAGGCGAGTCTTGTGGGAGAGAAGCAGAGGTAATGCATACAACTATAATCTTTCACACACACACACACACATACACACACAGACACACACATGTTCATACAGACACACACATACACAAACATGTTCATATACATACATACAGAAAATAAGTGGTCTTGAACACCTGTGTGCTTATCTATGTGTGTGAGTCTGAATGTGTATGTGCACATCAATTTGTATGTATGTATATTTCCATGTGTGCAAGTATGTGCATGCAAGTGTGTATATATGATTATGTATAAATGAGCGTTAAGTGTGTGTATGAATATGTATGTCACTGTGTATGTGTATATGTGTATGTGAGTATGCATGTGTGTATGTGTGTGTATAGGTATATATGTATGTGTGTTAATATTATGTTGAGCTTAAAAGATCAGAACAACTTTATAATAATCATGCTCTAATTCCAGAATATGCTCACTAAAAGATGGAAAAAAGGAAATTCCCCACATCATCAGCTGTTGATCTGGCAACAGTACAGAAAACAGTTCATCTGTTTATAATTTCAAGAGAGGCAGAAAAGAGGAGCAGGACTTCATGAGTGTGAGCAAGTGAGACACCTCAGAGGGAAAGATGCCTGCCACCAAGCCTGAGGACCTGAATTCTATTACCAGAACTCACAGAGGGAAGGAGAACAGTAATTCCTGCAAACTGTCCTCTGATCTGCATAGGTACACTGTGGCATGTGCATGCCTATACAGATGCATACAGTACACACACACACACAGACACACACACACACACACACACACAACAAACAACAACAAAAGATTATCTCCCCTATGTAAAGACATACAAGGAGTTCAATTTACTGAAAATAAAACTTGTTCACTCTCTGTGTTTACATCCCTTACAAGTGGAATCTTTCTTTATAAATGTATGTGATTCTAATGCCATCTGTGGTGCTTTGAAAGAAAATGGTCCCTATAGACTCACAGGGAGTGGCACTATTAGAAAGTATGGTGTTGCTGGGGTAGCTGTGGCTTTATTGAAGGAAGTTTGTCACTATGAGCAGATTTTGATGTCTCAGATACTCAAGCCAGGCCAGTTGTTCACAATCTCTTCCTGCTGCCTGCAGATCTAGATGCAGAGCTCTCAGCTCAAAGAAGAAGGGTGGATTCTTTGCAAGGAGAAACCACTGTGAGGGGGCAGTGTTTGGAATGTAAATAAATAATTTGAATTTTTAAAAAAAAAAAGAAAGAAAAGAAAAAAGAAAGGAATAACAAGGAAACTATTAAAAAATAGCAACAGCAACATCAACACCCATATAGACACTCATAGGGTCTATATGGTCATATTAAATTATTAGGAGATGTGGCCTGGCTGAAGCCAGTGTGGCTTTGTTGGAGGAAATGTGTCACTACAGGCTTGGAGGTCTCAGATGCTCAAGCTAGGCCAATGGTTTACAGTCCCTTTCTGCTGCCTGCAGGTATAGATGCAGAACTCTCAGCTCATTTTCCATCACCACGTCTGCCTGTGGGTTACCATGCTTTGCTTCACAATGATAACGGACTAAACCTCTGAACTGTAAATCACCCCTAATTAAATAGTTTACTTTCTAAGAGATGCCATTGTTACAGTGTCTCTTCATGGCTACAGAAGCCTGAACTAAGATATAAGTCATGCCAAATGGGTGACAATCTCCTAATGGAAGAAAGACTCCATCATCAGAGGTGTCATTTATGCATGTCATTTAAGTGGTAGTTTAAATTGTCACAGTATTTATAAATAAATTTTCTTGATCCTTAAACTTATCTCTTCTGACCCAGTTTAAATGACAGAATATGAAAACAATTAATTTATCTTATAGGAACCCTGGAAATGTTATCAATGGTAGAGTTTTATAAACCATAAAAGCTATGCTTATTAATTTCTTATCTTACCAGTGTCCAGATATGCTTAAGAAACAAAATGTAACACATACCACAACACAAAAGTGTCAGATTCAGCTTCCATTACATCAGATAAAACTTGAAAGTCACACATCTGTGGTAAACAGGTATCCGTAGAAAAGGACCATTGTCAAAACAGCAAAGAACAAATGTTAAGTACAAAAAGCATATATTTTCAATGAGATTCCAATGCATCTATATAAAATCACAAACCAGTGAAGAAGGAAAAATGAACATTTTACCCTAACCCACACTTTAGGTGAGCAAAGTTCTCCATATCAATATTCAAACCATCCACATGGATTAGGAAATATCGAATTCAAACACCCACAAGCTAAACTGCCATTAGGTCTTAGTTACAGAGAGAGCAGCTGAAAGATTTTAAAACATAACAATCTTTGCATTCTGTGAAATGTAATAGGCCCTTATAGCATAGGGATTTTACGTACATATGTATTTATTTTGCAGAAACTCCTTCCTGTACAGAAGCTTCAAAACACAAAACATCACAGCTTGCTTATGTGTGCCTCAGCAGAGTCTCCAGGAGGAAACCTCAGTAGCAAAAGATCAATCAGCAGGAGTGCCACATGAAGCTGTTTTATCACAATTTAGAGAAACCTGCTTAAACCCCTGGGGTCAGACTTTAAAGAAATACTCCGATACATGCTCTGCTAACAAGGAGATAATAACCATTTGAAAGAACTTGAAGAGTTCAACTTCTCAAAGCCATCTATGGCTGAATTATTTATTCTGATGGCAGATACCTAAAAGAAGTTTTATTCCTCAAAGAATGGTGTGTAAATGTGTGTGTGTGTGTGTGTGTGTGTGTGTGTGTGTTGAATGAATGTACGTGTACAAGCAGGTGCAGGCACACATGCATTCACAAGTGTTATCTTAGATTTACTTTCAAGTCATTCTGAGACAATCTCTCATTGGTTGATGCATACCTCATTTATTCAGCTGGGCTGTCCAGCCAGCTAAATCCTGTCTTGGTTTCCCAGTGGCTCTGCTATCACAGTGGAGTTTTATATGGGAGGCAGTGACTCCTCGCCTCAAGCAGGAGGAGAGGAACCAGACTCTCCTGCTTGAACAGGAAGCACTTTACCCATCCTCAGTCTTAGAAGTTCTAACTCTTCTCTTCTTACTAAGTTAGAAGCCACTTTTGTGCTTGCCAGCTTCAATTATCTGATTCCTAAGGAGAAACTAACTGAACCCTGAAGCTAAGTGATAGTGAACTTTCAGTGTGACTAATGCTTGCAGTAGCCATTGACATAGTTTTTATGATTTTTCTTACAGTTGCTGGGATAACCTGGTGCCCCAAGAAAAGCAATCTACAAAACACTGCAAGAAAACAATCTGACCCAGACTAAACATTACTCTCATCTTAATTAGCATGAGTGCTTTTTACCATAGACTCTATATCCTCCTTTATGGTTTTACATTCACTTCTAATTTCTCATTAGCCTAAGGAAATACTTAAAGAAAGAAGAGTTCTTCCCAATGATATGTCTCCACCTTCTATGTAGTGATTGGAGTTAAGAAAGTTCATTATGAAAATATAAAAAAATAACTTTAATATAGACTATTCTGGTAATTTTATTATGTGAAGATTAAATCTAGGGAAAAATGGGCTTAGAAAGATATTTAAATGGCTAAGAGCCCTGGTTACTTTTCCAGAGAAACTGGGGTCTTCAGTTCCTAGCACTAAATGAAGGCTTAATTACTGCAACTCCAGAACCAGAAAATCTAACTCCCCCTTATGGCCATCTTGGGCATTACATACCCAGTACACATCGTGTTGTGTACAAACATACATACATACATAGATGCAGGCAAAACATCCACATACATAAAATAAAACTAACTATATCTTTTAAAAAATAGAAAAAATAAAAAAGACTTCCAATTTATAAGCCAAGGGATATTGCAATGATGAATGGTTATAGGCTCTCAAAAGAAAAACAATAGATGATTTTTCTGGGCAAAAACTCAATGTGTATACTTTGTTACAAAGAGCACTGGCTGTTTAGTCACCTTTCCAAGCAATGGCAAAGACTCAAAAAATGGCTTCCAGAGAGCTGACTAGAGGCATAGTATTGACACATTTTGGAAGAAATATGTATGGTCTCCCCTATTCAAGCATGCTTGCTGTTCAGAGCCCTCAAATTTAGGAAAAGGAAGACTTTCTTCTCACCTAACTCTTCCAGCTGAGCAGGCGGACCACAGAACTACAATGATTTTAAGTCATTGTTCCTACTAATGCTAATCATTAAAATCAACTGAGCACCTCGTGTGTGGTAAGCACCACACTGAGTCCTTTACCTACTGTCCATCTATCTCCCAAATGTCTCATGATATTTCTCTTACGCTTCTCACTCCCTCCTTAATTTACAGGACTCATCAGAAGTTAAATAGTATCATATCCCTCCTCTTGGTTGTTACTCTCTGTGCCTCCTACATAGTTTTTATCTTAGACCACTTGTTTTCCAATATTTTGAGTACCGAGCATTTAATTATTATTCTTTATTTTTTTCAATCCACATGTAATATCACATGTGAGATGGAAAATGCCACAAGGAGAGCAGCATCCTCTCAAGTTGGAGTTGCAGGAGACTGTCAGCCGTAATATGTTAGCTCTGGAAACCAAATTCGAGTGCTCTAGAAGAACAATTAGCTGGTAACCACTGAGCCATCTCTCTCCAGTCCCTTGAATGTTAATCTTAACTCCATTGCTATCCCAAGGATGCTTGAGTCAAGTCTTTGACTTTCAGGGTTTCTCAGAGAACAAGAGACTCTAATATTTCTGGATTGACATTTGCCATATTTGTTCCTCCTAGTGTGTTCCATTACGTTTACTAAGTATATGTTCTGTAAAGTTGCTCATGTTATAAAATCCATAGAGTATTGAAAAATGGCTTTCATTCCTTAAGAAGACTCACTGTAATTTCTATAGTGGATTATTAACCCCAGATATTTTTTTCCCATGGAGTTTCAGAACAGTGACGAATAATAGGAACTAAAGGTATTTTAAGGAGATTAATCTTTACAAAAATATTTCAATAAATACAAATAATCTAGTAGAATGAAAGCTCAACCCAAAATTAAGAATCCACTCTGATGACAATTTGGCACTGAAGTAAAATTATAAATGATGCCAGGCAAAGCAATGCAGCCTTGTCCTAATGAAGCACTTCCATTTCAATCTGCAGTTGGCTCTCACTGTGCGATACTGAAGCAGAAATTTTAAAATAGGGCTACAGAGATGGCTCCACAGTTAAAAAGAACACAGGATCGAAGGTTTTAGTTCCTAGCAGCTTCATCTGGTGGCTCACTTCTACCAAGTGTAGAGGATCTAATGGCTTCTTCTGCCCAACTTGAACACATGCAACAATATACACATATTCACATGTGCACACACATACACACACACACACACACACACACACAATCACAGTTAAAATGAATAAATGTTTGGTTTGAAGTCACTACTCACTCATCAATTATAGAAGATAATCTATATGGCTGCCACTCTGGCATAGTAGCACTATACATTTTTACCCACCCCAACATCCAGGACTCTTACTCCACTTCATGAGTGTATCTAGTTTAGAAAGGCATAGAACATACTGCCTGCATTCCTTCTGGGAAAAGGCCTTTGGGGAATCTTGAAATTTTTAAAGACTCTATCTCTTTTTTCCTTTGAAGGGTCCATGTCAGTCATGACTCTCAGAAGCAAGGTCACAACAATCTCAAATCAAGATAAAGGAATGAAGCCTTAGACCCGAGCAGGCTGAAATGGAGCCTATCATTTTCTACTTGCTGAATTTATTCCCTGAGTAAAGGGCCTGGCAACAGTGCTGCCGAAATGCCTAGGGGAAAAAAACAGCAATGGAGACTGGAGTGACACCAGAAACCCAGGCTGTGCTAATAAGCTCTCCTTGAGAAATGAATGAGTCTGCCTGAACTTGGGATCAACTGTTGGGACTTTCCAGCACAACAGCCTTGAGGAGCTAGGCTTGTTATTGTTTCTTAGTAATAAAAAAATTAATTTACTCTTTGAATTCTTTATACATTCCTTTAAGAATTGTAGTTTGATGGTAGCTATCTAGCCGGGACCTTTTTACAACTCCCTTTAATGCTCACTAGGCTATTTCCATGCCAACTGCACGTTCTCCTTTTGGTTATTAAGATTCCTGAGTCCAGTTAGTGCTGTCCATACACACATGGGTATGTGACCATCCCCTCATGTGCAGGCAACCTACCACAGCTACTTACCCCAGAGAAGAGTGACTCTACCTCATGGGGGGCTTTTGAGCTGTGTGTGAATACTACCACTGGAACAAGTAGCAGGTGGGAACTAGATGTAGCCAAGAGTTGGTTTCTTGCGACCTGGAGGGTAGACAGTGGTAATCAGAAACAAAGCAGGAAATAAGAAGAAAGTGAGAGGGGAGTATGAGGACATTAGAAAAGAGCACCCTTAGAAACACAGAAAGTTAGATAGAGTGTGGTTTGTTTGGGCAGAGCATAGGTAGCTCCTGATCAGGAGTTATACGGTTTTTCATGAGTTTGCCTTTGCCTAGTGAAGGCTCCTTAACTCCTGGAATCCCCTCTTACTCATCTGGGCTTTAATGGATGAAGTTTGTGCCTGTTTCAAGTTTCAAACTTTCCCTCTTCAATGAACTTAACTCTTCTCAGAGACATAGCTGAGAGACCAGGAAAAAAGACAAGAATGATCTAGAATTAAAATTTAAGCTTAGTTTATACACATACCTTGTATCCAACAAGCTGAAAAGCCCGCACAGAAAAGAAAATTAAAATCCATGAACAATGAAACCAAGACAGAACAGTTAAACAGTTGCAGAGTCAAGGATCTACCAGTGGCTGCACAAGGAAATAGGCAGCAACAAGCCAGAGGGCAGATTTCACATCTGACCATGAAGCTGATGAAAAGGGAAGCCAGGCTTCTGGAGATGGCATTTGTGAAAGGATGTAATCAAATGATTGTGACACACGTGCCCACTTGTTAATGTTAATATGACACCTCTGACATGCCAAGGAGACAACAGTGTGTGTAGTAGTTCTCAGTGTCAATGCACCCTGTGCTGATGACAAATTTGGTGTGTGAATGCCCCAGGCTGGACAAACAACCACTTGAGAAGCCATGTTTCTCCTATAGGGTGATTTCATACTAAAACCAGCATTTTCATTCTTCGTTGACTTTATGCCACAGATGAACGGAAAACTTTTTGTTTGTTTGTTTTGTTTTGTTTTGTTTTTGTTTTCTGAGCCTCTTTCAGGATCATCCAGCTGGAATGCTTGTCCGTCCTACCCTCACCTAAGGGTGGCCTTGACTCCAACTGACTAGCTCAGCAAAACCCAAATGGGTATGGATGTGAGCTCATGTACCATACAATCACCCAAGAAAGAAAGCCAGAACCATGGCAAATGAATAAAAAGACAAAGAACCAGGGAAAATGCTACAACCATGAGGGGGGAACTTTTAAGGGTTCTCGCCATATTTCCTGGAGGGTTACAAGGACTGAGGCAGACATAGTATAGAGCACAGGCCACATTTTACAAGGATGCACAAGAATGTGACTACACTTACTATCCGAAATTAAATAATTAATAATAGAGCCGGGCGGTGGTGGCATATGCCTTTAATCCAGCACTTGGGAGGCAGAGGCAGGAGGATTTCTGAGTTCGAGGCCAGCCTGGTCTACAGAGTGAGTTCCAGGACAGCAAAGGTTATACAGAGAAACTCTGTCTCGAAAAACCAAGAACCAAAAAAAAAAAAAAAAGCATCATAGATGATGTTTCTTTTTTGTGCATGCAAGCATGCAAGCATGTGCACATGTATGTATCCACATGCATGAGGAGACTACAAGTTTGCTGGCTTCTTAATTCCTCTCCATTTTTTTTTCTTTTGTTGAATCAGGGTTTCTTACTGAACCTGGAGATCCCTTATTCAGCCACACTGACTGGCCTGGGAGATTCTTCAGTGTTAAACACAACAGCATTGCAACTCCCTGTGTGACTGAAAGACCCAGAACTGGAATTCCAGACTCAGAACATCACGTTTGCAGAGTCACCTCTTAACCCACTTAGTCACCTCCCCAGCTCCCACTGATGACCTTACTAATTAAAATGGAGTTTTAGTTTTGTTAGCCACCATGAGATTAAGCCAATCTTGGGTGTCTACACTTACACATTGCAATAACAAGGTAACAAAGAACCAGTCGTGCTAACTGAGGAAACTCAGGACGTACTGATGAACAAATTCAGGGCCAGAAATAGTATGTCTGTCATATTGTCTTTGGAAGAATTCTCCAACACAGACAAGAAAAGCTGCTGGAGCTGGGTCAGGAACAGTCAGCCAGCACAAATTGGACTCCATGTTTACTTACTTTGATTTTAAGAAAGAGAATGTACATGCAGTTGGGTAGAGAGGTGGTTGAGGGGAACCTCGGAATACATGAGGAGATGAAAGGGAGTAGGATGCACATATATTGCATAAAATTTTCGAAAACCAAAGCATTGTCTTTTATTTTAAAAGGGAAAATATGTGCTACTAAGGAAAAGAGAATTGCAAATTACCTTTAGTTTTAAATAAATGTTCAGGAAGCTTAGTAAATTTCACTAAATATAAATTCTATAACTATTAAACTTATGTTAATGTGAGTGAAAAGAGCCTGTGAGGCAGCAGGTATATTATGTGTGAGTATCGACTCTGATTCAACTACAAAATACAACTGTTAAGATAAAATAGGAAATTTTATTTTGGCCAGAGTGATAAAAGCAAGTTGTTTCTAACTAAGGATAATAACCATTTTTAATCAAGTCCATATCCCCATCAAATATATTTAGATTATTTTATTTTATGTATATAGATGTATTGTTTGTATGCTTGTGTCATGTGTATGCCTGGTGACCACAGGCATCAGCAGATTGATTCCCTGAACTAGGATTATAGAGGTTTTTGAGTGACTACGTGGGGTACTGGGAATAGAACCTGGTTTCGCTGGAAGAACAGCAAGTGCTCTGAACTTTGGAACCATTTCTCCAGTGCCTACATTCCCCCTTTTAGATACTGCTTATAGCATGTAAATATAAGTTCAGTGCTTCACTACGTGTAGAATCAGATGGATATTTTGCATGTTGCAGTGTTTCGGTAACTCTAGTATGTATATGATGGACATCTGGCAATTAAATAAAAATGGAAATATTATATGATGTAAAAAACTTTCTACTTCTTAGCATGTTTGAAAATGTCTGAAAACAAAGGAAATACTAGCTAGTGTTTACTGAGCGCTTGGCTGAGCCTCTCACACACCACATTATATTGATGAAAATAAGAAGATCAATTTTAATTCCCATTACACATTAAAAAACTGAGTCACTCTCAGCTTTAAAAATGTATCCTTAGTCAAGTGTCTAGACACAGCACGGTGGTTTATTGCCCTAATGCTAATTAGCCGCTCAGAATCCCACTGTAGTTACTCTCTGTGTAGGACGCTTTGCTTATCAGCTGCCCGCATATCTATCTTCTTTTGGTTCAATATTTACATACCAAGGAAAGACACCTCACTAACTGCCCCTCTAAATCTCAGAGGCAGAGGTCGATTTTAAGAAACAAAATGTGTGAGCTAATGTAATATGTTATTTAAAATGATAAAATGAATCTATTTAACAGACAATACTGCTTGACACTTTTGCTTGGAACATATTCAGATCACCACGATGAACACCTATGGTACTGCTGTTTCCTTGTACTTTAATGTGCACACCCACCACTCTCCTCTGCCATCAGCCTTCTCTTTATATTCCTGATAACGAAGAGCTATGCTACTTCCCGGAGCATACATACATACATAACAGCCATATTAAGTCAGATGGGTCTCCTCTTTTTTTTCTTTATTTTTACTTTCTTATTTATTTTTTGGGGGGAGGGGAGACAAGGCTGGAGAAATGGCTCAGAAGTTAAGAGACCTAGCTGCTCTATCAAAAGACCAAAGTTTTGTTTCCTGAATCCATGTCAGGCAGCTCACAATGTCCAGTCACTCCAGTTCCACTCCATAGCCTTGAAGGTCACTTGTAGTCACATGAAACACAAGTGTACAATGCATGTGTGTACACACACATACACAAATGAAAATAAAACATTTTTTGTTTAAAGATGTTGTGTATGGAGATGATTAGTTGATTTTAGGTGAAGAAGAAGAAAAAAGATAAATGTGGACTTTTAAATTTTTATACTGTGGAAAATGATAATAAATTCCTAGATATTGTAAGACTTGATTTCCATGATCATTCATTTGGAATATATTCATATTGGCAAAACTGTGAGAGGTTATAACAGCTAATTGTTTTTAGAGGGACTACCAAGATGCCAAACAAATTTGAGTCTGGTATAACTGCACTGTGTGGGAGCATGACACAAAATGATCAGATAGAGCTAATACACAAACAAACATCAAACAGGAACCAAAGAAGATCCCAACAGTACATTAAACGCCATTCCTTCTTTATGGACAAGTAAACAGGAAGGCAAAATCAAAACCATTTCACATAAAATGCAAAGCTCTAAGTGAATTTTAATTTCAATTCAGTATTCTATTTGTCTCCCACACATGGAGACCAATAGTAATTTGTCCATTCACCAGGAAACGGCATTATAGAAAAAAAAATCACTGAGTTCAAATTACAGAGGTTAGATAAGTCTTTGTCCTTCTTCACATTAAAAATGGTTCATTTAGTCTCAGTATTATATTTCTCTTTTGTCATCTCTGACAATTTAAAAGTAGAAATAATTATACTGCCTATTTGTTTTCTATCACAGCTATAAAAAAATCACCATGAACTTGCCAAACTGACCCACAAGAATCTACTCTCTGACAGTTCGTGGGTCTGACATTAGTCTCCTATCCAAGCCCAAATCAAAGTAACCTCGGTGCTGTATTTCCTTTTGGACACAACAGTGGAAAGGCATAATCCTGTCTTGCTGGGTTTGCTGGCTGAATTCAGATCAGGTCACAGGGTCATCTGCACACCTTACTTAGCTGAGGACCACTCTCAGCTTGTTAGATCCCTGCATTCCCTGCCTCACAGTTCCTTCAACACTCAAGAAAGGTGCTGCAGGTAGAATACTTTTCCCACCGCATCTTACTCATCACTCTTACGTGCTCCTGTCTCCTTCTGACCATAACTAGAAAACATCTGTGCTTCTAAGGATTACTGAACACAGACATAGGAATTCAGGAAACTCTCCCTGACCACACGATTTCATTTTGCCACAGAAGCTAAAATATATATGGGTTCTGAGGATAAAACTGTGCACAACTTTGAAATACATATAGTTCAACACAATATACCATTTAATAGGACAACGAAGATCTAAACTAAAAAGTGAGGAATATATACATTTTAGCCACTGCTCTTTTTATGATACTGACTTAAGAAGAAATAGTTTAATTGTTGGCAGAGATGCTCAGCCCTGCTTTCCCTGCCTTCTACTTATGAATTTTTGACATTCTTGACTCAGTTTTGTTCATTGAGAATTTTGGGGACTGGTGTGATGGCTCAGTGCTTAAGAGCATTTGCTGCTATTAAAGATGACAGGAGTTCAATTTCCAAAACTCATAGCTCACAACTATCTGTTCCAACCCCACTGAATCTGATCTGATCCCTCTTCTGGCTTCTACAAAAGCCTACAAGTAATCACATGTGTGAGTGCACACAGGGGCACATGCACATACACAAATAAAAATAAATATTTTAAGGAAGGATTTGGAAATAAACATATACACATACACATACACACTCACACACATACATAGGCAATAGTGATGTAATTTCAACCAATGAAATTCATCTAAAATCAATAGCCTTCTAAGATTTTTCTTGAAATCTGTTCAGAAGATATTTCACTGGTGCCAATGTCTAAATCTCTCCAGCATATTTACAAAAAAAAATGTTTTAAAATATATTCTTCTTTTAAAAGAACAATATTTAACAATTAGAGAAGGTGTTTCTATTATCAACCTCACTGGGCAAGTAGTAACCTAAAATTTCATTGTTTCCCTACTTTATTAACTGAAGCCACGTTGTTGAGGCAGAAGGTAGCTAGGCTGAAGTATGTTTAATGCAGTACTGTGTGCTTATTTCTTTACTTTCTTAATTTTTTTAAATGCATTTTTAACAATTCCTGGGATTCATGTTGTAGTTGTGGAAATTGGACCTTGACAAACTCACAGGTCAAACAAAGGTACCTCATGAGAATTTAGGGGACAAGGGCTTTTTCTCAAAGTCCTTGATGTCAGGATGGAAGTTGTCATGTTAGGTATCTCCTGAGCTCCTGACCAGCTCAGACTCCTCTCACCTTTCCTGAGCCACTGATAAATTCCAGGGACAGCAAAGGAGCAGCTTACTTTGATTTCTCCCATCAGTGGCTTTCCTTAGTGCTGAAGAAGAGCCGACTACTCAGCCCGATTGTAATCCACACAAGTGGACTTCTGTTGCGGAAACTAAGCACGACCGATATTTAATATGAATGTCAAAAGAAGAGGAGGAGGAGGAATGTTTAACCTAGTCCATTGACTGAGGTCAGGTTTTCAATACACCTTACAAGCACTTTTACACTTGATCTTAGCCAAAAGGCCGAGAAGCAATAACAAGCACTTTTAAAGGGAGCATTCAATTCTTGATGAGATGTCAGAAAACAATAAGGAATCTGGTAGTCATGACAGAGATCCAGGAAAATAAATGACAACTGATAAGAACTGAACCAAGGTCTGGCACCTTAAGCATGCATCCTAATAGTGAGCTGCATCCCCAGGCTCCAAGGCCTCAAGACTCACCAGCACTACTGCATATGAAATGGAACCTGGCTTATTGCCACATTGGGACATAAACTCTGGAGAAACACAATTTAAAAGCAGAGGAGGGAGGGCAGAAAAGTATAGAGTGTGGTACGAGCAGTAATGTCAACTCTGATAGGATTTGCAAATACACTGCCAGTGGCAGCAGAGATAGTTGAAAGGCAGAGCCTGACAGAATGTTTTTGGAGGGGTTGAGATAAACATCTTTTACATGACAAGCTCTTAGATACAAAGGGACTGAACAGAAGGAAACAGACAACTAGTGAAGATAAGGCAGAATAGATACTCAAGAAGAAAAGTGTGGAGGCTAAATGTAAAACTATAGCAATCAGAAAACAATGTACGGACTCAACAATCACCTCCCAGACTATAGCAATCCAGCCCAGAGGCCAGGATCAGGATTATATTCCATATACAGTCTGTGGGAAGCAAAAGAGAAAGGGCACATGGCCAGGGAGAAAAGACAGAATATAAGTGCCACTTGCAAATTTCATATACATGAAATTATGTTTGTACTTCATCAAAAGAAAAAAAATTGAGATGAATCATAAATTTGAATGTGAAAAACATTTTTACTTGTTAAAGTATACAATGGAAGGAAATATACTGTAAAAGGTATTACTGAATCTTATACAACAAGCTATGTTGTTTTGAAAAAAATAATGAAATTACTCATGCTGATAAGAAAGTGAAAAAGTCTAAACAGAAGACAGCACAAAACAATTAATCAAATTTTCACTTCCCATCCCAGAGCTAGTAAGAAGTTGTTGCTCAACTCTGGGACAGCTTGTAGTTAGCAGTTATTAGCTGTTATTCAAAGGCTGGACACAGTGCTCACTGTTGTACACAAAACATTCCACATGGCAGCTGTGCACACCTGGAAAGTGATCCCTCATTGAAGGTGGTGACATGTATGTATTATGTATGACTACATAGCCTTTCAGATGTTTTTCAGTTAACATTTATTCCACTCGTTACTTTCCTCATTGCTGGTCCAAATCACCTGATAAAAGCAACTTAAGGAAAGTTTAATTTTGACTCCTGGGTCACATCCAGGAACTTGAGTTGCTGTCTTAGTTTGGGTTTTATTGTTGTGAAGAGACACCATGACCTCGGCAACTCCTCTAAAGGAAAACATTTAATTGAGGCTTGCTTAATTTTAGAGGTTTAGTCCAGTGTTCTCATGCTGGGAAGCACAGCAGCATGAAGGTAGACATGGTGCTGGAGAAGGAGCTGGGAGTTTTACATCTTTAACTACAGGCAGCAAAGGAGACTGCAAATCAAGTGGGAGGAGCTTGAAGATATGAGAAGTCAAAGCCTACTCCCACAGTGACACACTTCCTCCAACAAGGCCACACCTATTCCAACAAGGTTATACCTGCTAATAGTGTCACCAACTAAAATAGCCAAACATTCAAACACCTGAGTCTATGGGAGCCATTCCTATTCAAATCACCAAGATAATCATTTGCACCTGCAGTCTGGAAGCAGATAAAGGATGCTGGACTCTGTTCCCTTCTTCCTTTTTCTCTTCTTACTCAATCTGGGTCTCTAGGTGCTACCCACATTCAGGCATTGTCTTTCTTCTTCACTTAAAACTCTGAAAAATCCCTACCTGAAATGCCCAGAGGTGTATTTTCGAGGTGCTTCCAAATGCAGTTAAGCTAACAATTAAGATGAACCATCCAAGCAAGTGAATATGTAGAAATTCATTATGGAAAAATATACTAGGGGCCTGGAGATAGCTCAGTGGTTAAGCATGTGTACTACACTCGGGATGTATATAGCCACACATATTTACATATAACTAAATGGAAAAACAAATATTTTAAAACAAAACAGTATTAGATGAAAAGGACATAATCACCTTCTGAAACATAGAATCTGAATTAACCTGAGGTTCTGCCCTTTAAAACAGCAAACATATTCAGCTTTGAGTGATGCAATGAAGCAAAATTGTCATAAACACATGAAAAGCCCTGCTGAGCTGGGAACATCTTTAAATGCCATTTCCTGCTGCACACGTGACCTTCATGGATTTGGTGATTGCATGGGGAGGAAAATATTATTTGTTATTTTAAAACTCCAAAATAATCAGTGTTTTAAAATAAAACATACACTTTGTATAACAATTTAGAACTAATAAAGATAAATTTTCCACAAATAATATTGTTACCCTCCCTAATTGCTAATTACTTGTTATTTATAACACATATTAATAGCATACGTTAATGAGGCTCACAGTGATCTTCTTTGTCATTTGTCTTAGTTAGGGCTTCTATTGCTATGCTAAACAGCATGATTAAAAGCAACTTGGGAAGGAGAGAGTTTATTTTAAATTACAGTTCCTCATCATAATCCATCACTGAACCTACTCAGGGCAGGAAGTCAATCAAACAGGGCAGGAAACCAGAAGCAGGAGCTGATGCAGATGCAGAAGCCATTAAGCAGCACTGCTTACTGGCTTGTTTCTCAGAATTGTTCAGCTTGCTTTCTTATAGCAAGGACCCCTTGCCCAGGGGTAGCAATGGCCCACTTTGGGATGACCCCACGCCCTTCCACATCATTCACTAATTAAGAAAGTGCAAGACAGTCTTGCCCAAGGACAATTTGATAGGAGCACTTACTCAATGAAGGATACTTCTTCCCAAATGCTTATATCAAGTTGGCATACAATTAGTTAGCACATCATTTTTCCCAGCCAGATCATTTTTATTATTTTATTTAGATTTTATGTTTATTTACCTGTATATGTGTAGCTTGAGTGAATATCTGTCATAGTAAAATCTCCTGGCACTGGAGTTATGAGCCTCCTGACTTGAATGCTAACAACTGGTCTCACGGCCTCTGCAAAAACAAATATGCTTAACTAGTAAGCCATCCTTCAGTCCCAAGCCTGACACAAACTCCACAAGTTTCCCTCAAGTGGCATGCATCTCCAGATTTCTATTAGCATTATAAAATCTCACCAAATTTAATGTCTACATGAAAATCATATCTGAATCTTAGGTGATAAAATTATGAATTTTAACCACTTGTGTACATAAATCATAAGTACAGTTTGTATAGCTAATATGTTGAAACTTTATAGTACTGTCATTGTTTCAATGAATAACGGAGGTATGAAACTCTCTGAAGCCTGTCCTGGGTGATAGGTAATGATGAAACATGAATATATAAGTTTTTAAGTCCAATTGTAAGAACATTTAGATTGGCATAATAATTGTATACTAACACATACTTAAAGCAAGTGAACTGTGATTCTTTGCTAAAAAATGCAAATTGAACTTCACTGCAAACAAAGAGTAAGAAAACACACTGCTACAAGATTAAAGCCATAGAACCCACATGAAGACGTGGTAGCTGACTTCCACATTCTCACTTTCAGGGACATGGATAATGTGTCCATAGTAAACTGGAAATTACATTGCAGACATTCAATAGCTGTTTATTTTTATAAATGGTACATAATAAAGTACTTGACTTTGGAAAAGAATCTCTGGACTTCATTTATGAATAAAATCATGCAATTTTTATTTAAGTTCTGAAAAAAAGTAATTGTGTGTGTGTGTGTGTGTGTGTGTGTGTGTGTGTGTGTGTGTGTGTGGTGCGCACATATGAATGCATGCAGAAGCCAGACAGAACATCAGATGCCCTGGAGCTGAAATTACTAGGTACTATGTGCAGCAGTGTGGGGGCTGGGTACAAACCTCAAGCAATCTTCACATACAATACATGTTCTTAATTGCTGAGTGATCTCTTAGACCTCTACAAGTTATTTAAAAGGAATGTTAGATACACAGGGCCTTTTACATGAACTGTATAAATGACTAGGAGTTTTACAATAGACTCCATTCTGAATGGAGATATGAGTTTAAGGTTTAGGAGAAAACTACCCTAAAACTTCATGATACCATCTCTCAATAAACTTATACTGCTGTTAACCTTAATTTTAAATGTACAAATACTTAATCTTCTGAACAACATGAGACCAAACTAATGTAAAACTAAAGAAGGGATTTTGTATTTTTTTTGCTATTTTTAAATGAACAATGCAAAATTTATTCTCCTAAAAAGAGATGAATAAGTAAAACTGAGAGCCTATCCATTGATTACTGACTCTTCAGATTGATATACATTGAAGTAATGGTGACACAAAGCAATGTGAGAAAACTATTCCCATAGAAGTGCATTTTCTTAAAGTAAAAAGATATTCTTTTTTGTTAAGTTGTCTCCTTTCTTCAAATAAATGACTGGATATTAGCAACACAAGAGAGCTGGTGGCTTCAAAATCTCTTCCTTGGTAACTTACTGCATTAAGATGGCCACTGCTGACAAATTCTGTTCATAACTTGAAAGTGTGTTCAGCGACTAATGGGGACAAACTTTCTTCCTGTGCTTGATTTTTCAAAAAAAAAAAAAAAAAGAAGCAAAACTCCAGCCAGTCACTCCTAAGTAAGCCCAATATAGAAACTGTGTAGTTACAGAAAAGAAAGTCTGATGGAATATTGCAGACCCTATGGGTCAAGCCCCTCACTAGCCCCT
This sequence comes from Mastomys coucha, assembly GCF_008632895.1. Taxonomy (NCBI): domain Eukaryota; kingdom Metazoa; phylum Chordata; class Mammalia; order Rodentia; family Muridae; genus Mastomys; species Mastomys coucha. Next base: position 71,584,143 of record NW_022196903.1, read on the forward strand.
TCCTGTTGTTCTCTCTTGGTGCTCACAGCTGTCCCAAGAGACAGTAATGGTTCCTATATATATGGAAATTAGGTGATTGAGGTTCAACAATAGTCAGCTGCCTGGCTATGTCTCATTTCTACAGCCAAGGTTCAAGCATAGATTTTTTACTCACAAAATGATGGTACATTTATTGCTACAGTTCATATAGACTATTAATTTGTTGGACAAAGACTTTCTGCTATCCCTGTCTGTGTCCCTCATGCATATAGCTTCCTGGTAACAAGTGTTGATACCCTGAAGCTGGGTAAAGATCATGGCATTGGACACTTGTTACCCCTGAAGATACAGGGCCTCCGAGAATTGTGGATGCTCCACTCCCTTCATACTACGGTTTGATCACAAAGGAGTCTCTCATACAGACAGCGGCACATCATCCCTACAAACAGCATCATTCCAATTAGGTGTATCTGTAAAATATATTCTTTTCATTTTGTTTAACTAGAGCAGCCAGTTGTATTCCATCACAAGATTATCTCTGCCAAAAAACAACCAGAAACACCCCATGTATATAGCTTCGAAACTGGAAGTATTTCTTCTAAAGTGTTGGGTGTAAGTGGACACAATTTAGAAGGAAAACACTGATCTGAAAATTTTTCTTCCAAGGCATGGCAACAATACATCCCTCTGTTTCTTCAAATATTCTTGATGAGGTGCTGTGGTAGATCAATGGCAGAATTGCCTCACAGGAACTCAAAATATTTTTGGAAAGACAATAGACAGAATTGGGGCCATAAATCCATACTTCTCAGACACTTGTAACAGGAGAAAGAGTGCCCACTGCATAATGGTTTCAAAAATTCCTGATGAGTAATTCAACAACTTCCAGACCATAGAGCAGAAGCCATTCTTCATAATTTCAAAAGTCCTGTCATCATGGAAAACTCACGTTTTGGAACTTGGGAGATGTTCAGTCAGTGAGGAGCTTTCTGCATGAGTATAAGGACTTTAATCCCAACATCCCTGTAAGTGCCAAGAACTGTGGCACAGTGTTGTATCCCCACTACTAAGGAGTGGAAACAATAGGATCTCTCCCTAGAGCTTACTGTCCAGCCAGTCTAGTAAGACCTGCTCCAGCTTCAGTGAAAGACCTCGCCTTAAAAAAGCAACACATGACCTAGGAGGAGGCGGGACCAGCCAGGAGGCACAGGCCTCAAAAGTGGCAAGGCAGCCAGCTCAAGATCCTTTCTACCTCCATCTTCACCTAGGAGGAGGTTCTGCAGATCCTCAGCCCTCTCTGCCCCTTCCCCACAAGTAGAGAGCTTGCCTGTGTGGAGTGCTCCAACCCAGAGACTCGGGTGAGATCTCCATTTTCTCTCTGGTGACCTTTTTTTTTTTAATTACATTTTTTTTTATTTACAATATCTCCTTTCCCAGGTTCCCCTCCAAAAATGAAGATAGAAAGAAAGAAAGGAAAGAAAGAAAGAAAAGAAAAGAAAACTAAAACAATCCCCTGTTGCCTCTCTCCTCCCCCTGCTCACCATCCTACCGCCTCCTGCTTACTGGCCCCAGCATTCCCCTACACTGGGGCATAGAACCTTCACAGGGCCAAGGGCCTCTTCTCCCACTGATGACTGACTTGGCCATCCTCTGCTATATGCATGCTGCTGGAGCCATGAGTCCCCCTATGTGTACTCATTGGTTGGAGTTTTAGTCCCTGGGAGCTCTGAGGGTACTAGTTAGTTCATATTGTTGTTCATTCTAAGGGGCTGCAAACCCTTCAGCTCCTTGGGTCCTTTCTCTAGCTCTTTCATTGGGGATCCTGTACTCAGTCCAATGGATAGCTGTGAGTCTCTACTTCTGTATTAGTCAGGTACTATCAGAGCTTCTCAGGAGACAGCTATCTTAGGCTCCTGTCATCCAGCACATGTTGGCATCCACAATAGTATCTAGATTTGATAATTGAATATGGAAAGGATTCCCAGGTGGAGCAGTCTCTGAATTGTCCTTCCTTTAGTCTCTACTCCATAGTCTCTACAACTCCTTCCATGGGTATTTTGAACCTCTGTGCTCCAAATGCAAGGGCATCTACATTCATACAAGAAACATTACAAAAGATCCCCTGACCTTCTAAGGTGAGACCAGCCAGGAGGCACAGGTCTCAGAAGTGACAGGGCAGCTGACTCAGGATCCTTTCTACCTCCGTCTTCACCTAGGAGGAGGTTCTGCAGATCCTCAGCCCTCTCTACCCCTTCCCTGAAAGCAGAGAGCTTGCCTTTGAGGAGTGCTCCAACCCAGAGACTCAGGTGAGATCTCCATTTTCTCTCCAGTGATCTTCTAAGGGATGGGGGCGGGGGGGGTGGGGAACCAGCCAGGAGGCACAGGCATCAGAAGTGGCAGGGCAGCCTGTGCAGGATCCTTTCTACCTCCCTCTTCACAAAGGAGGAGGTATTGCAGATCCACAGCCCTCTCTGCCCCTTCCCTACAAGTGGAGAGCCTGTCTCCAGGATTTGTTCTGACCCCAGGACTCAGGAGGGACTACCGATCCACAGCCCACTGCACACAGGTTTTACCTGAGGAGAGCTGTTCTCCCAGAAGTGCTGACACAGGCTTACAGATCCACAGGAGGAACAAGCTCCAGCCAGAGATAGCAAGAACGTCTAACACCAGAGATCAGCAGATGGCAAAAGGCAAACGCAACAATCCTACCAACAGAAACCAAGACTACTTGGCTTCATGAGAACCTAGTACTCCCACCATAGCAAGTCCTGGTTATCCTAAAACACCAGAAAAGCAAGATTTGGATCTAAAATCATATCTCACGATGGTGATAGAGGAATTTAGAAAGAGCATGAATAACTCCCTTAAAGAAATATAGAAGAACACAGGTAAACAGGTTCAAGCCCTTAAAGAGGAAATAAAAAAATCTCTTAAAGAATTACAGGAGAACACAAGTAAATAAGTAGAAGCCCTTAAAGAGGAAACACAAAAATCCCTTAAAGAATTACAGGAAAACACAATCTAACAGGTGAAGGAATTGAACAAAACCATCCAGGACCTAAAACTGGAAGTTCAAACAGTTAAGAAATTACAAAGAGAGACAACTCTGGAGATAGAAATCCTAGGAAAAAAGTCAGGAACCATAGATACAAGCATCACAAACAGAATACAAGAGATAGAAGAGAGAATCTCAGGTGCAGAAGATACCATGGAAAACATTGACACAAC
>NW_022196903.1:71587685-71589690 GCF_008632895.1 Mastomys coucha
GGAAACTATATCCTAGAAAAAGCAAAAAAGTAATTTTCCAACAAAATTAAAAGAAGATAGCCACATGAGCAGATTTCCAACCCTAACAACAAAAATAACAGGAAGCAACAATTTACTTTCCTTAATATCTATTAATATCAATGGACTCAATTCCCCAATAAAAAGGCATAGACTATCAGACTGGGTTCCTAAACAGAACTGAACATTTTGTTGCATATAGGATACCCACCTGAGTGACAAAGACAGACACTACCTCAGAATAAAAGGATGGAAAACAATTCTGCAAGTCAATGGTCCCAAGAAAAAAGCTGGAGTAGCCATTCTAATATCGAATAAAATCAACTTTCACCCTAAGGTGATCAAAAAAGATAAGGAGGGACACTTCATCAAAGGTATGATCTAACAAGATGAACGTTCAATTCTGAACCTCTATGTTCCAAATGCAAGAGCTTTTACATTCAAAGGCGAAACTTTACTAAAGCTCAAAGCACACATTGCACCACAAACAATAATAGTGGGAGATTTCAACATCCCACTCTCTGCAATGGACAGATCATGGAAACAGAAACTAAACAAAGCTATGGTGAGACTAACAGAAGTTATGAAACAGATGGATTTAACAGATATCTACATAACTTTTTATCCTAAAACAAAAGGATATACCTTCTTCTCAGTACCTCATGGTACCTTCTCCAAAATTGACCATATAATTGGTCACAGATCAGGCCTCAACAGATACAAGAAGATTGAAATAATTCCTTGTATCCTATAAGATCACCATGGACTAAGGCTGCTCCTCAATAACAACGTAAACAATAGAATGCCCACACACACGTGGAAGCTCGGCAACACTCTACTTAATGATAACTTGGTCAAGGGAGAAATAAAGAAAGAAATTAAAGACTTTCTAGAGTTTAATGAAAATGAAGCCACAACATACCCAAACTTATGGGACACAATGAAAGCAGTCCTAAGAGGAAAACTCATAGCTTTAAGTGCCTCCAAAAAGAAACTGGAGAGAGCATACACCAGCAATTTGACAGCACACCTTAAGGCGCTAGAACAAAATGAAGCAAATTCACCCAAGAGGAATCGAAGGCAGGAAATAACCAAACTCAGGGCTGAAATCAACCAAATAGAAACAAAAAGAACTATACAAAGAATCCTGGTTTGGTTAAACCAGGAGCTGGTTCTTTGAGAACCAACAAAATAGATAAACCTTTAGCCCGAGTAACTAGAGGGCACAGAGACATTGACCTAATTAACAAGATCAGAAATGAAAATGGAGACATAACAACAGACACTGAGGAAATCCAAAAAATCATGAAGGACTACCACAAAAGCCTATACTCAAAAAAAGCTGGAAAACCTGGATAAAATGGACAATTTTCTAGACAGAAAATAGGTACCAAAGTTAAATCAAGATCAGATCAAACACCTAAACAGTCTCATATCTGCTAATGAAATAGAAAGTCATTAATAGTCTCCAAACCAAAAAAGTCCAGGACCAGATGGGTTTAGTGCAGAGTTTTATCAGACCTTCAAAGAAGACCTAATACCAATACTCCTCAAACTATTCCACAAAATAGAAACAGAAGGTACTCTACCCAATTCATTCTACGAAGCCACAATTACTCTTATACCTAAACCACATAAAGACCTAACAAAGAAAGAAAACTTCAGACCAATTTCCCTTATGAATATCGGCAAAAATACTCAATAAAATTCTTGCAAACTCAATCCAAGAACACATCAAAACGATCATCTATCATTATCAAGTTGTCTACATCCCAGGGATGCAGGGATGGTTCAATATTCAGAAATCCATAAACGTAATTCACTATATAAACAAACTCAAAGAAAAAAACATATGATCATTTCATTAGATGCTGAGAAAGCATTTGACAAAATCCAACATCTCTTCATGATAAAAGCCGTGGAAAGATCAGGAATTGAAGGCCCATACTTAAACATAGTAAAAGCAATATACAGCAAACCAGTAGCC
>NW_022196903.1:71589777-71597967 GCF_008632895.1 Mastomys coucha
AATGGAGAGAAACTTGAAGCAATCCCACTAAAATCAGGGACTAGACAAGGCTGCCCATTCTCTCCCTATCTATTCAATATTGTTCTTGAAGTCCTAGCCAGAGCAATTACACAACAAAAGGACATCAAAGGGATATGAATTGGAAAGGAAGAAGCCAAATTATCACTATTTGCTGATGATTTAATAGTATACTTAACTGACCCCAAAAATTCCACCAGAGAGCTCCTAAACCTGATAAACAACGTCAGCAAAGTAGCTGTATATAAAATTAACTCAAGCAAATCAGAGGTCTTCCTCTACACAAAGGATAAACAGGCAGAGAAAGAAATTAGGGAAACAACACCCTTCACAATAGTTACAAATAATATAAAATAGCTTGGTGTAACTCTAACTAAGCAAGTAAAAGATCTGTTTGACAAGAACTTTAAGTCTTTGTAGAAGGAAACAAGAAAATCTCAAAAAATGGAAAGATCTCCCATGCTTGTGGATGGATTGGCAGGATTAATATAGTAAAAATGGCCATCTTGTCGAAAGCAATCTACAGATTCAATGTAATCCCCACCAAAATTCCAACTCAATTCTTCGCAGACTTAGAAAGAGCAATTTGGAGTAACAAAAAACCCAGGATAGCTAAAAGTATTCTCAACAATAAAGGAAACTCTGGAGGAATCACCATCCCAGACCTTAAGCTGTACTACAAAGCAATTGTGGTAAAAACTGCATGGTATTGGTACAGTGATAGGCAGGTAGATCAGTGGAATAGAATTGAAGACCCAGAAATGAACCCACACACCTGTGGTCACTTGATCTTTGACAAAGGAGCTAAAACTATCCAGTGGAAAAAAGACATCATTTTCAACAAGTCGTGCTGGCTTGACTGGCAGTTAGCATGTAGAAGAAGGCAAATTGATCCATTCCTTTCTCCTTGTACAAAGCTCAAGTCCGAGTGTCTCAACAACCTCCACATAAAATCAGATACACCCAAACTAATAGAAAAGAGAGTGGGTAAGAGCCTCAAGCAGATAGGCACAGGGGAAATTTTCCTGAACAGAACACACAATAGCTTATGCTCTAAGATCAAGAATTGACAAATGGGACTTCATAAAATTGCAAAGCTTCTATAAGGCAAAAGACACTGTCAATAGGACAAAACGGCAACCAACAAATTGGGAAAAGATCTTTACCAACTGTATATCTGGCAGACAGCTAAAATCCAATATGCACAAAGAACTCAAGAAGTTAGACTCCAAAGAAACAAATAACTATGAAAAAATGGGGTACAGAGCTAAACAAAGAATTCTCAACTGTCAAATACTGAATGGCTGAGAAGCACCTAAAGAAATGTTCAGCATCCTTAGTCATCAGGGAAATACAAATCAAAACATCCCTGAGATTCCACCTTACACTAGTCAGAATGTCTAGGATAAAAATCTCAGGTGACAGCAGATGCTGGAGAGGTTGTGGAGAAAGAGGAACACTCCTTCATTGCTGGTGGGATTACAAGCTGGTATAACCACTCCGGAAATCAGTTTGGCGGTTCCTCCAGAAATTGGACATAGTATTACCAGAGGACAGAGCTATACCACTCCTGGACATATACTGAGAAGATGCTCCCACATGTAATAAGGACACATGCTCCACTATGTTCATAGCAGCCTTATTTATAAGAGCAGAAACTGGATCAAACCAGATGTCCCTCAACAGAGGAATGAATACAGAAAATGTGGTACATCTATACATAGTACAATGGAGTACTATTCAGCTATTAAAAACAATGAATTTATGAAATTCTTGGGAAAATGGATGGACCTTGAGAATATCATCCTGAGTGAGATAACCCAATCACAAAAGAACACACATGGTATGCATTCTCTGATAAGTGGGTATTATCCTATAGATCAGAATACACAAAGTACAAACCACATATCATAATAAACTCAAGAAGAAGGAAGACCAAAGTGCAGATACTTCGTTCCTTCTTAAAAGGGGGAACAAAATACCCATGGAAGGAGTTGTAGAGACTAACTATGGAGTAGAGACTAAAGGAAGGACAATTCAGAGACTGCTCCACCTGGGAATCCTTCCTATATTCAATCATCAAATCTAGACACTATTGTGGATGCCAACAAGTGCTGGATGACAGGAGCCTAAGATAGCTGTCTCTTGGGAGGTTCTGACAGTACTCGACTAATACAGAAGTAGAGACTCACAGCCATCCATTGGACTGGGTACACGGTCTCCAAGGAATTAGCTACAAAAGGACCCAAGGAACTGAAGGGTTTGCAGCCCCTTAGAATGAACAACAATATGAACTAACTAGTACCCTCAGAGCTCCCAGGGACTAAAACTCCAACCAAAGAGTACACATGAGGGGACTCATGGCCCCAGCAGTATATGTATAGCAGAGGACAGACAAGTCAGTCATCAAAGAGAGGAGAGGCCCTTGGCCCTGTGAAGGTTCTATGCCCCAGTGTAGGGGAATAGCTGGGCCAGTAAGCAGGAAGTGGTGGGATGGTGAGCAGGGGGAAGAGAGAGGGAACAGGGGATTGTTTTAGTTTTTGGTTTTTTTATTTTATTTAATTTTATTTCTTTTTTCTTTTTTTTTTTTTTTTTTGGTGGGGAACCTGGGAAAGAGATATTGTAAATAAAGAAAACCTAATAAAAAATTCATAAAAAAAGAAAATTACAGAAAAATTACTATTCAGCAAGAATGAGAAAAAATTTTTACTTTTTCAGAGTAGAGCCAGTACTTACCACACAAAATTCTTCGAATGATTGAAGGCAGAGGAAACAAAATATTTAATTCAAAAAAAGGGGAAAACGATGAATAAAAGTTCTGTGTCACACACACACACACACACACATACATAAAAAGCAGCACACACACACACATGCACACACACACACATACACACACACACACTCACACACACACACATACACAGACCAGTATGTATTTTAGCACGTATAACCTCTCATCCATTCTATGAGGAAAAAGGATTGCATTTGCCACAGCAACCACATGTAACATCCTGTAGCCATCATACAATACTGGGCATTTTACTATTTCTTTGTATTTGTAAGGCTTCCTACCCTGTTTCTTTTTAACCATAGTATTTCATGTTATTTTCTATTTTTCTTTTATTAAAAATAAGTTTTTCATTCAATATACTCTGCCTATTTATTCTAAAATGTGGATGTAAACAGGCTTGAAAGAATCCATGATCCAGAGTCCATAATAGAGTTATCAGAAGTCTCAGTTGTTTCGCTGGGAACTTTGGTCTTTAGTTGAACCTGCTGAGGAACACACCTCTGAAATAAGCCCAATCCTACACACTAACCCATGTCACTCTGCCTTCTGTGTACAGGGAGCTAGCAGGACTTGGATTGGATATATGTCATGCTTAAAGATATTCCACTTTTCAGACTGAATTCTTCTGTAGATGGCGTCTTTAAAGAAGTCAGAGCTTAGCCAGGCAATGGTGGCTCAGACTTTAATCCCAGCAGTTGGGAGGCAGAGGCAGGCAAATTTCTGAGTTCAAGGCCAGCCTGGTCTACAGAATGAGTTCTAGGACAGCCTTGGATATACAGAGAAACCCTGTCTCGAAGAAAAGAAAGAAAGAAAGAAAGAAAGAGAGAGAGAGAAAGAGAGAGAGAGAGAGAGAGAGAGAGAGAGAGAGAGAGAAAGAAAGAAAGAAAGAAAGAAAGAAAGGAAGGAAGGAAGGAAGAAAAAGAGTAAGTAGGAGCTTGAGAATAAACACTGGCACTTGTTAGCCATATGTACATGGATCCCCAGCTTAACAAAGAGTAGTGGTAAACAGGACTATGTGAAACTAAAACACAGAACTAATGCTATATTGTGGTTTATAATATGCACACTGTTGTGTAAACACACGTGTGTGAGTGTGTGTGCAGATGTGGAGGACTGAAGCCTACCTGTGGGAGCTGGACTCTGCGTCCATCCAGTGGGCCTCAGGATTGAACTGAACCTGTCAGTCTTGGCAGCAAACACCTTGACAGTCTCAGCCATCCTGCCATCTGGCCATCATACATCTTATATCTTGTACATCCAACACTTCGTTAAAAATCAAATCTGTCATTCTCAATTTAGTATTGTTAAATGTTTTAAAGACTGCAAAAAGAAAGAAACTAATCCAGTGCTTTCTTCAAAGGTGGAAACAGAAATAAAAGACAAACAAATGTGCTCTGTGGTGTGTAGATTAAGAGCAAAAGTGAAATATAATTTACCTACTTCATATTTAATGATCATAGAAATAATGAGCCATATGTGAAACATGGAAGCCAGCAAGCAACATGGCCATAGAATTTGGAACATACTTTTAGTGGACACTTTTATAAGTATAAAAGTGTCCCTATTATAAAGAAGGTGATGTAAATTAAAGGCTTTTACAGTAGGATGTAAGAACAGACTCTACCCTTGTATCTTTAGAAGTTTAATTAAACTTTTAATTGTGTGTGTGTGTGTGTGTGTGTGTGTGTGTGTGTGTGTGTGTGTTTGTAACTGCAGGTATCCAGAGTCCAGAAGAAGGTATATGATTACCTGGGGATTAAGCTGCAGGAGGTAGTGAGCCATCTAAAATGGTTCTAGCAACAGAACTCAGAAACTCTTCAAGATCAGGACAAGTTCTCACCCACTGAACCATCTTTCCATCCCCGTATTTTAACCTTAAACTTGAGTCACTAATGGTAGGGCAAAGAGACATGCCAGATACACATGTCTCTTCACTCAAGCCTGGGTTTCTTTCTTCCACATCCTTGTTTTCAAATTTGTTTAGCCTCCACATTTTCCTTGCAAATAATCAGAGGCAGAAGCTCAATAGAAAATCTAAAAAGATCAAAGTAGAAATGTTTTGGCTGCAGCTGGAGATATACAAGTCTCAGTCACCCTCCCTTCCCCACGCTGTGTTTCCAGGAATCCCTAGAGTTTGGTTGAATACAGTTGGAAACCATCTGCTTTATACTAACTCATCTCATGAAATTAATGTGGAAAGAAGCCAAGTTTAAAAATGTGAAGAATTAAACATCAATACAAAAGATTTATTATAATTCAATAGAACAGTATGAAAACTCTTCGGGTTAGCTTATGATTAATCACAAAATCAATGAGGCTGAAAATGTGCAACCTGAGTGATTGAGAAAGGAGGACATAACAGAAAGGGAGATGCTCTCAAAATATAGACCATACTGAAAGAAGAGGGGAAAAGACCGTAGAGTATGGAAGTGAAGGAATTCAATGGAACAAGATCCTGACAAGCAAGAAAGAAGATCTCACAGCATCCAATGTGGGTAACTCGACTAAGCTTAAAGAGGAGCCTGGGAGGCTCAGATAGGTGAAGGCAAATGCAGACATCGGTCAGGACTGGGTCATTTCAAGTTAATGAGCTCTGGTTTACCGTGTAGGCCACAGGAAATGACCAAAGGCTTCTGAGCGAGGTAGTCATATGATCAAAGTTGTTCAGGCATTTGATTCAGAGAAAGGTATGAATATAGTGTAGCAAAGGAAGATAGTAGAAAATAGATCACTTAGGATGTCTGCCTATTTGCTGATATCCAGCCATGAAAACAATAAAAAAAGATAGGGCTAGATCAATTATCAATAAGCAGTCTATGAACAGATTTAGAAAGTTTCCTGTCGCTGCAAATATTTGAAAAAGAAATATTCTGGTTAACGACTCTAGATCTTGCAAAGGAGTTAAAAATCTCAAAGACAATTGAACTATGTGACTTCTAATGATTCTTTCTTAATCTGATGTTCAATGTAATGCACGTGCCAGGAAAATAAAAACCTTAAATTATGAAGTTTAAAAGTTATCATGTGAGTCATTATAAGAACAATACTATGATCTTCAAGAGAAACCATTCATCTACTATTGAACATTCCAAAATAGAAACGGAAAATGGGGCCAACATCTAAAAAGCTCTAGTAGTTAAAGCCAAAATCTAGCAGCATGATGCTATGCAGTTATTCTTACAATGTACTGAACCTCATTTTTTAAGCTACATATCAAGGACATGGCTTAGGGTGAGGGCCTTGCAAAACCACACACTCAGTTAAGGATCTATTGTCAGCTGATGGCTGCTATTGAGAGTGCATCATTTTTCTCCAGGGGTACAACCCATGGTACAATGCCCATGGTACAGCAGGAGGCCCTACATCCATGTGCAGCACAAACTGGATTTAACAGATTATAAAACAAGAGAAGAGAACACCTGGTGTATAGGGAATAAATATGATCAAATAACACTGTACACGTGTACGAATTCTCAAAGAATAAATATGAATCTATAAGAAAAAGAAAATTACTTAAGAGGGAAAAAAAACAGAATGTTGCTGACACCAAAAATACTACAGAATAGTTTATCATGTAGTCTTTTCATCCAGCCCCAAAGACCAAACAGGATGTAATCTAGAAAAAATAACATCTGTCAATGAATGCAATATATATACTTTACAGTGTGAATTTATTATATTTTCTCCCTTGCTGGTCTCCTGGGTCAGAATTATATATATATATATGTAATTTTCTTTATAACTCAGAATAGTATATAATCTATGTTCCATTTGAGAGAAAACAGATAATTAATTCATGCCCAAATCAGTCCACCATGGCCCTTACCTTATTAAATAAACATATAATTTTCATGCTAAATTTACAGCTGTGCTATTCTTAAATGTCATTCCCAGAATATACCCCAAATGAAACTGATAGATTTACTTCATCTTTTCAATTTATTGGTGCTTGTGTAATCTCTGGCTCAATTATTCCAAGAGTAATCTGTAGCTACAACCATCTTTTCTTTTGCTGATTGGTTATAATCAGCAAATTCTACCTACAGGTTGTTAATATAATATAATACAATAATATTAAACATTTACGCTAGGTTGCCCAACCATAAATATCAAATGTTTAATTCTAAAAGAGTTTTGATGAAAAGGTGATAATGTGTTATTCTAACACAGTTAGTTTAACAGACTATTTTTTAAAGATGTGAAGATTGACATTATAGTGTGTGTGTGTGTGTGTGTGTGTATGTGTGTGTGTGTGTGTGTGTGTGTGTGTGTGTTTTGAGCTGAATGTCTGAGTAGGGTTATGTCCACGTGGGTATAATACATACAAAAGGCAGAAGAGGACACTGGGTTCCTTGATGTTAATGTTATAAGTGTTTGTGAGACTCCAAACAGGTCTTAGGAACCAATTTCAGGTCCTTGAAAAAACAGCACTTTTTAAAAATGTATTTATGTATGTAATTTAAAAATGTATGTATTTGCATGCCAATATCAGCCCCCTCTCCTCCCAGTCCCCCTCTTACATAGCTCCTGCTGACCTGTCTCTCCAGCCCCTCTCTAACACCCATTTAAAACATGAAGTATCTAAGTATTTTATAAACCTCTCTGACATCGGCTATAGATTTTGTAAAGGGCTCGCTGAATAAGCACGGACAGTTTCTGCACAGACACCACCACTAAACAGCTATAAAAGCCACATGTTGTTATTGCGGCTAGAGCGCTTTCTGAGACGACCATCAAAGATTAGGTGGAAAGCAAAGCCTTGGATGCCTTTGATACCCTGTGGTTCTTCTCAGAGGGCAAAACTGGTTCTTCAGAATGTGGCGTACCTGCACTGCAGTCTCTCTATGTTTATTCTTGCCTACTCTTCTCACAGCCAAGGATAGTCACTAAGTCAATTCACCACATTCCCTGGCAGTATTTGTAGCTCATGACTTGCCTGGCAGGCTGCTTTCCCACCAATTGGCAGGCATACTGAAGTCTGCTTCATTATCCAGGTGCCATTGCCCTCCATTCCTGTCAATCTTCTTGTTTCTGGATATGTCTTCCAGTTTGCATTGCTTGAAAACTTTCTCCATCTGAGCTGAGGGCATGTACATAGTGTTTGGTTTCTTCCTATTTATGGAATCTCTGACCTGGTACCACCATCATGGTCCTCAGAATCTAAGCCTACCTGTTCACAAACCACTGCCCTAGCAGAGGCTACAGGTAAGGTATAGTCAAGTGCACCAGCCAGCACTTCGTCCTACTGTGTCTTTTGACTGGCAGATGTAGATAATGATCAGATGTGCCTAAAATACATAGAATTGCCAGAATAAAGTTCTTTTAAAAAAAATCAGTGAGGGAGGGAATAGGGGTTTGTTCTTATTGTTGTTTTTTTT
>NW_022196903.1:71598015-71599719 GCF_008632895.1 Mastomys coucha
AGGGGAAACTGGGAAAGGAGAAATCATATGACATGTAAATAAAGAAAATATCTAATAAAAAATCAAGACAACACTCCTTGTCAAAAATAGGAGATAAAATACACCAAGCAGTGAGAGGAGGACCAATGAAAACAACTTTAATAAATAAGATTTTAAAAAGTAGAACTTCATTAAAATAGGATCCTGAAATTGCAAAGCTGTGTAATCATTGGTAAAATTCTCTTCATGGAACAAATCTCTCCACAAATCTCAGATTTTGTTCTTTAGCAAAATCTCTCTCTCTCTCTCTCTCTCTCTCTCTCTCTCTCTCTCTCTCTCTCTCTCTCTCTCTCTCTCTCTCTCTCTCTCTCTCTCATCCTAGGTCTTGAGAAATGAGTAGGCAGTTAAGACCACATACCACCCTTGAACAGAACCCAAGCTCAGTTTCCACCATCGACACTGGGCAACTCACAACCACTTGCAACCTCAGCTCCAGGGGAATCTGATGCCCTGTTCTGATCCCTGAGAGGACTGCACTCGCAGGTGCACACCAACACACAGGCACACAGACACATAATTAAAAATTAAGTAAATTTATTGGGGTTAAAAAAAGGCTCAGCAGTTAAGAGCACTTGCAGAGATTCAAGAGAGATTCAAGTTTGGTCCTCAGCACATGTCATGTGGCTCACAAGTGCTGATGCTCACCACTGGTTTCTGTGGTGACCTACGTGCTTGTGGCATGTGTACAGACATGCTTGCACACACACATAAATAAAAATTTAATTAAAAAAATAAATTGAAACAATCAATTTATTCCTCAGTTGCATATTAAAATATCTGCTTTAATGAGTTTGGTGCTTCCTGTGCAATAACAGAATTGCATGTGGTTTCTAGCTCATACTTCATTTTCATTTATAATCTAGCCAAGGTTGACCATTTCTTATTTTCTCTTGTATTTCAATAAGCTAGGCAAATTATGAGGAAGCAATTTTGGTTTTCACATATTATTTTGGTAAGCATTTTATATTCAGGAAGACTTATAATGATAAGAACCCCAAAAAGAATTCTGTTTCAAAATATAGCCTGGCTTTGAAAGCAGTTCCCACCAACACTCTGGGCACAAATGAACTGTACACTGGCAAGCCAAGCAAGCAAGAAACAATTTCAGGATTGGTTTTCATTTTTCCCCCAACATATTTGCAGTATATTTTATCATCTTCCAATGTTTTCTTTCATTGGAATAACACATTTTGATTGCAGGTTTCTCTGTGTATACAACCAATATTGCGAAAATAAAAGTAAAGAAAAATTTTTATGGGCTGTAACGAAGGCTCAACAGTGAATAACACTTGGTGCTCTTGCGAAAAGACTTGAGTTTAGTTCCCAGCACTCTCATTATGTGGCTTACCTGTAACTCCAGTTCCATGAAATCTGACACCATTTTCTGGTTTTTGTTGGTACTTGCAAGCATGTGGTGTACATACAGACAAGTAGACACATTTAAATCAAAACAATTTTTTAATTAACACTTTAAGTGTGTCATTATTTTATCTTTTGGGTTTCTATTCATTGGTATTTAATTTCAAACATTTACCATATCTGGCTTTATTGGAAATAAAAGAACCATTCTAGTTAGTAAATTAAAATTGCCATGTTCCAACCCACATTCCACAAGGAACTCAAGAAGAAGGAAGACCAAAAGGTGGACATTTAATTCCTTCTTAA
>NW_022196903.1:71600268-71635470 GCF_008632895.1 Mastomys coucha
GGAGGGGAAACTGGGAATGGAGAAATTTACATGTAAATAAAGAAAATATCTAAAAGAAAAAAAAAATTGCCATGTTCCTTTAATGAAATAATTCTTCACCGTAACAAAACTCTTTTTCTGTGAATTATGTAGTTAAATATAAGTATAGAACCTTTGATACACACATACAAACACACACACATACACCACACACACACACACACACACACACAGACACACACATACTTCCTATATGAGAAAGATGGTTCTTTGCAGCTTTCAATTCTGAAAGTTGGAAAGGTTAGAAGATACAAGCTGGATTATGATATCAGGATGAATTGTTTTTCATGAAAGATTCTTTAAACTGGTGGCTGACTTAGAGATTATTTGAAGACCTTTCTGCACAGCCAGCCCCTGGTGATGCTGCACTGTTGACAGCCCAATGTCTTTTAGATAGTCTCCTACTTGCTGCTTCCCTTAACAATTCTACTACCCTTAGAGATTCCCAAAGCCGCTGCATAGCTTCCCACTTCCCTCATTTTCTGCCTCCATTTTGGGATGCTACTTTCTTTAGCATTCTTGGACACTAATTCATCTACCTCCCATAGCTTCTTCCAGCCCTTACAAGCACATCTTTCTCCTTCTCTCTTCTCTGATGTTTGGCTGAGATACCACATTATTGTGGCTTCATTAACTGTGTTCTAAATTCATATTTACAACAATGTGCTGGATATTGTGTTCAGGAGAACCAAACCCTAAGTGATTTCATTTTAATCACAAAACAGCTATGTCTCCTTGTATATAACTTCAAAAGCTAAGCATAAGGAAACCTGACAATAAATCATGACTCTTCCTTTCACTCGTTCCTTCAATCCACCAAGGACCAAATGCCAAAGCTGGTATTATTTTTCTAATGAAATTTTACCATGTAGTCCAATCTGCTTTGAACTAGAGATCCTCCTGACTCCTCATCATGAATACTGCCATTTAAAGCATGCCTCAAACCTTGCTTTTTCTCTGTAATGTGCCTCAAATCCTTCCATAAGTTTCTAACTTCCACTAGTGTGTTGTCAGGCTACTGCCATCTCAGTGTCGGTGACAACTAATTCCTTCCTTCCTGTCTCCAGACAAGGTCATCGTGATCCTTCTCCAAACTTTTACTGCTCTCAATTACAGTGTTAGCCTGATAAAGTCATTCCCTCACTTACATCCTCACACTCCATCCCACCCCACAGACACATACTACTGAATGCTTTGCAATAATAACCAGCTTCTAAATGTAAGAACCTGGTTAGGCCATCAGATGGTAGAAAATGACCAGAAAAAAGCAAATGAAACAGGGTTTCATTAAAAAAAGCCTAATTCATTGTTTATTATCTTGAATAAAGTTATTTTAATTATATTCATGTTTTTATTTCTTGTACATAGGAAGTGTTGCTTGACATAGCACACATGTTGGAGTCAGAAGACAATTTGCAGAAGCTGACTCTTCCCACTGTGTGGATTCTGAAGATGGAACACAGGCTTGGCAGAAAGCACCTTCACCCACTCTGAGTTGTCTAGAATGCCCCAGATAGCTTCATTTAAATACATACCTGGAGATGAGAGGACCTGCTAGTGGTTAGATGTCAATATTATTAGCATGATGCTAAAACACTACAAAAGTTCCTAGATTCATATGAAAAAAAACAAAATACCATGGATAGCTAAAGTCTCCCCACATAGAAAAGACTGTGCTGGAGGTATTACATTTTCTGATCGCAAATTCTGGTAGAAAGCCTTAGTTCAAGCACAGCATGGAACTCAAATATACATAGTCTTCTACTTGCTGCTTCTCTTAATGTTGCTACTGCCCTTAGAGTTTCCACTTCCCACACTTTCTGCCTACCTTTTTGGAATATTACTTCTTTATTTAGTATATACATATAAGTATATGTACATATGTATATATGTGTGTATGTATGTATATATATATATTTCAAATATATATATGTATATATATATTTGAATATATATGTATGTATGTATGTATATATATACTTCAATATTATTTATAATTGGAATCAAGTAGAGGACCAGAAATTAATCTATGTATATACAGACATGTAATTTTTAACAATGACAGAAAAAAACACAGATTGACAGAAAAACAAAAAACAAAACAACAGACCAAAAAAATGTATTCTGCAACAAATATTGCTAGGAAAAGTGGAGACTCAGGTGTAGAAGATTGAAACTGGGCTCATCTCATCCTGGACAAAAAAAAAATAGATTAATTAATAATAGAGATCTTCAGGTAAGATCATCTATAAAAAACAGGTAAAATACTTCATTGACAAAACAAAAACTTTCTAAAAGGGACACTAATAATGAAGGAAAGAATGTCAAGAACTGATTGTTGAGATCACATGAAATTGAATGTGTTTGCACAACAGATAAAGCAGTCAGCAGAGTCAAATATTAGCCAACAGAATAGGAGACAAAAAAATCTAATTACATACCACACAAGAGTTTGGTGTCCAGAATACCTGAAGAACTTAAATAATTAAATATCAAAAATCAATGATTAAGCCAATAAATTGGCCAGTGAACTAAATAGGCAATTTTCAAGAGAAGAAATACAAAGGGCTAACAAATATCTGAAAAAAACTGTTCAACTTTCTTAGCCAGCAGGTAAACATACATTAATACTGCTTGGCGTTTCCATCCCATCCCATTCGGACTGGCTATCATAATATAAACCAGGAGTAAGAGTGGCAATGGAAACTAATACAGCCTCCAGGAAGTGCAGACTACAGGCAGATGTGGTTGGTTACAAAGAGTTGATACAAGGCTGCTTGAATCAATAGTCAATCATAAATCCGGGAAAAAAATTGACACTGGTTGGATGTGTCAGGTGGCCTTATGCCAGTCTGTTGAATTACTGGCTACTGAGAGAGTCTTCAAGAGGAGTAAATATTGTCTTTAGCTGTATGCCTACTAGGAAGCTCAACAGTTACCAAAGGACAGTTCCAAACCTCTAGGTGCTAGATGACCCTGGCTAACCTCAGGAGGTCTCAAAGAAATAAAATAAAATTTAAAAGACATAAATTATGAAAGAGATTTATAAGAAGAATGTGGTATAATAAAATGGGTATTAGATAGTGGATGGAACACAGGAATTAAAAGGTGCTTTATATAAGCATAAAAGTACCTAACAATATAGTCAATAGAAGTTTGTAACATGCAAACCTAAAATTTTATAAACCATTGACATAGATATACTTGGCATATGATTTTAGGGCTCTGAGTCAACATATTACAAATGTATGTACACATCATATGGCAGACTCAATGAGATGTTCATCAACAGATGAGTGGATAATGAAAATGTACAACTTAGATACAATGGGATTTTTGTTAAGCCATAAAGAAAAATGAAATCATAATATTTGCAGTAAGATGGATAGAACTAGAAATTGTTATGTTTTATGAGATAAGTCAGATAGAATTGTTATGTTGTGTGTCTGAAGAAGACTTTATAATTCCTCTCAAACACAGGATCTGTATGTGTGTGTGTGTGTGTGTGTGTGTGTGTACGCATACGTGCATGTGTGAGTGTGTGCATGCACAAATGTGTATGTGTGTGACAATGATACTAGGAGAGGGGTCATGAAAGAGAAGAAATAAATCTTAAGGTAGTGGGGAGAAGGAAGGGAAATGGGAATTTAATGGACTACATGTTACCATGGAAGAAGAAATGGAGTCTATTTGGGAGGGGGAGGGGCAACAGCAGGAGATAAAAGAGGTAGTGAAGACAGAGGGGCAGGAGAATGAACAAGAAAGCATACTGACACACATTAAAAAATGTCATCATGGCATTCACTTCCTCTTGATTTTTTGAGATAGTCTCACTATGTAACAGCCTTTAATGGTTTACACCTTACTGTATATAGTAGCTTGGCCTCAATGGTCCAAATCTGCCTCCTAAGTACTGGAAGTATGCCCTCAAGCCAAGTTAACATTACTCCCTATGTAAATGTTTTAAGAACAAAAAAAATTCAACAACAAAAAACTAGGATGCAGTTGGTAAAACTTTCTAGTCTTGCTTCTGGGCAATATACCAGGTTTTGGCATGTTTTGAGGGAGAAAAAAAAATTGTGAGCACACCATTTTCAGCACCTTTAGCACATAGGACAAAGGTGTTAGAAAATAGACTGGTGTAGGGAGGTGTGAATTAAATTCCCTTTTGAGTCATAAAAATCAATGCAAATGGGCGTGTTCCTGAGACTAGGAACCCCAAAATAGCTAAGAAGGTGTGAAGCCTCCATTTAAAACAAGATTCAGTTACCTCCACCATCCTAGGTTGGAAATACTCTGTCTGTCCCTTCCATTAAATGTGTGAGAGATTATTTGTGATGATTAATTTGAGTTTTGGAAAGTATCTTCCACTGAAGGGAAGGGGTGTGTACTATATTTTTAAGTTGTGCAGTAAGAACTTGACGTTCAAATTGACATTTCTTACATAAACATTGGTTGAATCCTCAGAAGTATGTGATAAAAAAAATCATCAAATGGGATTTAACAAGGTCCTTTTACGGTCCCCTGCCCTTAAGCATTCATTTAATTTTTTTTTTATTTTATTCTTGAGAATTCCATACAAGGTATAAAATGAAATATAATCATAACTTCTCTCCACTGCCCCCCCCCGAATCTCCTCAACACCCCAAGCTTCATATCTGTTTTGGCTTTTTGGTAATACATCAACTCATGTTCATGCTGCCTGTATGCTTATGAATGTGAGGCCATCCACTGAATTGAGAGAAGTCTATTTGTAGCCATAATGTCAAAAAATGATTCTCCCTTCCCTTAGTTTACTATGCTGGAATTCTAGCTGGCTTAATCTTGGTGTAGAAATCAGTCTGCAAATTTTTGTAAAGGCTAAGGATAACACTGCATTTGACCCGGCTGCATGACTCCTGGGTCATATACCCACTGGAACTTTGTATCCCACTACAGAGAAACTTGCTCATCCATGGGCATTTCTGCTCTATTCACAGTAGCTAGGATATGGAGACAACCTAGATTTCCATTAACAGATGAATGGATAGTGAGAAATCTGATACTTATACACAGTGGAATAGTGCTCACCTGAAAAAAAATCTCAGATCAACGCTTGTGCAGCATGCACTTCTAGCATAAGGATAGCAACATCCCTTTGTAATGGAGAAACATGGGAAAACATCCACGCAGCAGCATTTGCTTCTTGGTCTTTCCCTTCTGAGGCACTCAAGTGAGAATGGACTCCAGGAAGGTTACTGCCAACCTTCATTAAAGATACAAAGGATAACAATGCCCAGGCCCTATTGCTATAGGCGATGAAACCCAGAAGTCCAGCATTTCAGACAGTGTGGCCTGCAATGACACTTAGTGTGATGGCTTTGAATGACCAGGGTACATTTTAGCAAATCATAATTCCTCTAAATTAGAAAACCCAACCTCATAAAGCATCAGTACACTGGTGCATTCCACAGAATATAATAAGAGGATGACTTAAATAACAAGAGATGATGGGAAGCACTTTAAACGTTTTTTACGAAATATTTAATTTCTAAATAGATGGAATCAATTCTGTTTGCATAAATTAGGACCAACACTTACACGCCTACTTCCCTGGAGAGTTAATTAAGGTTCCTATGAGAGTATGAACCTCATGTGCTCACATTGCTAGTATATAGGACTCAACCTAGTTGACATTGGTATTGATGTTGTAGTAAGGGGATGTAGTCTCAATACTGTCATTAAGCCATTGCACACAGGACAGTTCTCAAACAGAGCCAGATATTTTCCCATGAAAGTTAAAAAGATAACACATCATTCTTCACTTAACAAAATGGATTTTTTTTTATCATAGCAGACAAAAACATGTTATTTTCTAGATACTGAAAGACTCCCATCTGTCCCAGACAATTCTGAACCCTAGCATTAGCCATACAGTGTGTGTGCTCTTATATGACTTAGTGTCTCAGTACACACACTCAGAAGGAAATGAAGTTGAGGTTAGAATGAGCATATCCATGCTGATCATCAAAAAATAACAAGGTTATTTGTTTTCTAAAAACACCAAGAAAAAAAACAAAAACAATGGCAGCAATATTGCCAAAGGACTTGCTTTACACTGAACCATCATACTCCATCATACTCACTGCATAACACCATGGATGGAAACAGTCACACCACATAAGTACACATGTGTAAAAGTTAGGCCCAGTACTTCATTCTACCCTCATGTGTCCAGAAATAACATTCAGACTCAAAATATATTTCCAAATACCTTGGGCATATATAGCTAGGCTCTACTCTGACTAGATGAAAAATTAGATTTACACCAAGGTATTTTATGACTCATTGCTATTGCAAAGAGTGATTTTACCTAATTTCTTTATCAGCCAGTTTATCAGCAGGGCTACTGATTTTATTAATTTTGTATCCAGCCACTTTACTGGAGATGTTTATCAGGGTTAGGAGTTCTCTGATTAAGTTTTTGGAGTCACTTATGTATAGTAGCATATCATCTGCAAATAGCAACTCTTTGACTTCTTCTTTTCCAGTTTGTATCCCCTTGATCTATCTTTAGTTGTCTTATTGTTCTGCCTAGAACTTCAAGTACTTTATTGAATAGATAGGGAGAGAGAAGGCAGTCTTGACTTGTTCCTGATTTTAGAGGAATTCTGTGTCCTTAGCTGTGACTCACAGCATTTGGGATATAGAGCCTGAGGAAGCTGCCTCCTGTGGCCAGGTAGGAATACTAGTGGAGCCACAGGTACAAAAACCTAACCTCAAAACTTTTGACACAGAACTTACTATGTCTACAAGAAATGCAAGGATTGGGGATGGAGCAAAGACTGAGGGAATAGCCAACCAATAATTGGTCCAACTTGAGACCCATCCCATGGACAAGCTCCAGTCCCTGACACTATTAATGATACTCTGTTATGCTAGCAGACAGGAGTCTAGCATGGCTGTCCTTGAGAGGCTCCACCCAGCAGCTGACTCAGACAGATGCAGACACCAACAGCTAAACAGTGGATGGGGCTTGGGCACTATTATGGAAGAATAGGAGGAAGGATTGCAGCCCCCTAAGCAGTTAGGAACTTCACAGGAAGATCAACATAATCAACTAACTTGGATCCCTAGAACACTCCAAGACTGAACCACCAATCAGAGAACATACATGGACTGGACTTAGGTCTCCCTGCACATATGTAGCAGATGTACAGCTTGGTCTTCTTGTGGGTCTCTGAACAACTGGAGCAGGTGCTGTCCACAAAGCTGTTGCCAGTACATGGGATATGTTCTTTTAGCTGGGCTGCTTTGTCTGGCCTCAGGGGGAGAGGAAGTCCCTAGCCTTGCAGAGACTTGAAATGCCAGGGTGGAGGAATGCCTGCTCAGAAGAGATGGGTAAGAGGGAAGGAGGAAGGATTGTGGAAAGGGGTGACCAGGAGTGAGCAGTTACATTCTGCCATGTGGCTGGTTACCTGTGCTCAAGCACCATACATCTGTCTCCATAGGTCTACCTAGGTGGATCTTCTGAAGCCTGACTCTATCCCAGAATTCTCTTACCTCAGGGATGTTCCATCTTCTATTTCCTGCATAAGCCACAGGCCATCAGATTTACTGTTGACAGGTGCCACATCCATACAGACATAAGATAGTCTCTCTACACAGATGTTGTTCTGCTGATAGCTTATTACTGGCATTCTGAATTTTTATTTTTTACTTTTGATTTCTTTGTTTATTTCTTTGTTGTTTTTGAGACAGTTTCTCTCTCTGGATTCTTGGCTTAGAATTTGCTATGAAGATCAGGTGAATCTCAAGCACACAGGTCACAGAGATCCACCGGCCTCTGCCTCCAGAGGGCTAAGATTTAAGGTGTTTGCCATTTATATACATGACATGTACAAATTCACGGTGTGGACAAGTGAAAGTCAGAGAAAACTTGAAGAAGCCAGTTCTCTCCTTCCACCTTATGTGATATGTGGATTGAATTCAGGTTGCTTGACAGCAAGCATCTTTACCCACTGAGTGATCAAAACAGACCTATTGTGGACATGTATGTATTCTAAAAGAACAAAATCTTAGGGAATACATTTCTTCTACATTCTTTTTCCTCCTCTCTGATATGCAAACATGCACACACACACACACACACACACACACATTCACAACATCATATACAAACAAACACACACACACACACACACACAATTTCAGCATCAAAGAGGACTCCATATTTTAAACAGCTACCTTTAATTTACCGTTAGATATTCTTTCAAATCAATATAAAGGAAAGTGATATCACACAGCTTCACAGAGTGTTGCACAGATTCATAGTACATGGCTGCTTGGCTGTTGATGGAATAGCATCAAACTGTATATGGGAAGCATTTGTGTTCACACTACTAGTATTTCCATAAATGTTTAGGATTCACATTTAGATGACAGTAAAATCTACTGCACAAGGCATTCAAATACTAGTACTGAAGTGCTGGACATTGTTTTATTTATTATTCATTTGCTTATTCATTCAGTACAATTTCTGTTTGTATACTCATCAGTTTCTACTCAGAGTGATTCTTTCTAGTGAGACATTTTTCCTTCTGTCTCCGCTCACAGACATCAAAGGCTACAATACCCTGTCAAGTAATGCTTCAGTTGGGATGACGAAAATTGCTCAAGCTAACAATGAGGCCTAATTATTTTTTTCTAAAATACAGCTTTGAAGTAATAGCATTAATTACCACAACAATATTAAAAGTTTTGGAATTTTATTAGAAACTTACTATTATCAAAACAACGTGTCACTCAATATAAAAATACAGATATAAAAGAGTAATGGAGCACAGAGCCAAGGAAATGGCTCAATACTTAAGAGCAGAGGCTGGTTTTCCAAAGGATCTGGGTTTGATTCCCAGAACTCACACAATAGCTGACAATCATATATAGCTCATATAAGGTCCTCATCTGGCCTCTGTGGGGACTGCAAACATGAAGTGTACAGTCATACATGAAGCCAAAACCAAAGGAAGATGCTCATATAAATGAGCATCTACAACTTTATGGATTACTGACCTTGAAAGACCACTCATCCTGAAATAAAGAGATGAGATGTCAGTGGCAAAGTACCATATCTCACACCCACAATCTCTGCACTTGGCAAGTGGAAGGAGAAAGATGGGAAATTTGAGGCTGGCCTCCCTTACATAGTGAGACTCAGTTTCAAAAAACCTAAGCAACAGACAAAGAAGGTGATTGCAAACCTACTCCATGCCACATACAAAGGTTAGGTAAAATGTTTCAAAAGCACACATGTCAAGGGTTAAACTACAAAATTCTTGAAACATACACATAAATATCTTTGCTTTTGAGTGAGGCAATAATTCCATTAAAATGTTAAATGGGAGTGAAACAAAAAGAATAATTACTCTGACTGCATTGAGTTCAAACATTTCATGCTTTGATCAAATTATTCTGAAAAGAAAATGACAGAATAGAAGAAAATTCCTGTAAGTGGTAAAGCTGGCACATATGAAAAGAACATGTCCATTGTGATGCACAGAATTTATATCTAGAATATAAACTGTCAGCATTAAAAGGACTTGGCAGGTTAAAAGAGACGTGCATTGGGAAATAGCTGAAGGGGATGAAGTCATGCTGGATTTGAAAGAAACTCACTGTGATACATGTATAACATTCTCCAACAACAACAGATCTGCAAATATTCCGGATAATATAAAAGAGATTTAAATAGTCACCATTTTAAAGACATACTTAAGATATGCAGCATCAGTAGTCATCAGGAAACTGTAGATCAAAACATAAGCAGGGAGATGATGCATGCTTCTAACCACAGCCAATCAGGAGGCTTAGGCACATGGATCCTGACTACAAGCCAGCCTTAGCAACTTAACAAGACTCTGTCTCAAAATATAACTTGAGAAGGTTTGAGATATGGCTCAGTGGTAGAGCACTCATAAAGCATACATAACAAACAACCATAAAAAGTACCAACGTGCCATTACTTCACACCTACTAGGGTGCCTATAATTACAAATATATAACACAGCAAGTCAGAAAAGATGTGAATATGCTATAAACTTCATACTGATCCAGGCAAGTCAAGTTGTGCAGGAGCTTTAGAAAACAGTGTAGCAGATGTTCAAGAAATTAAACAGTTGCAATGTCACTATGCAACTCTATAACATAGAGTCAGAAAGGCTGGCATGCTACTCTCACTGCAACATCATTCCTAATACAGAGATACCCAAGCATCTATTCACTTGTCAGTGGACAAACAATAGTCTGTAAGGAAATAATGTCCTGGTGAATACCATCCGGAAGCTTTGGCTGTAATATAGCAATCAAGAAGGTCAATTATAAGAGTATTAGACTACATAATTACCCTTGGAGAATATAAAGCACCCAGAATAAGCTAATCTGTAGAGTGACTCTAGATACTAGGATTGTAGGGGGTGGGAGCGAGAAAGGGGCAAAGGAGGGAAGGAGGGAGAGAAAAAGAATCCAGCTACTGACTGGGTTGAAAATGTTCTAGAATTAGATGGTGGTTATGGCACCTTGGCACCACCGTTTTTCAAATATTCTAAAAAAAAACATGTTATATACTTTTAAATGATGAACTTTATAAATTTTCATAAAAATAAGATGAATCATACAAATGAAGTTGGTAAAAATAATAATACTAAAATGATAAAATTTGCAAAAAATGAAAACAAAAAACAAATAAACAAAAAACTAGAAGAAGTATTAAGTGAAAAAGTTCTTTCTGTTGGTGATACAAGTGAAATCCCTTCCCATATATTTAGTAGAACCTGAGCAGTCATGCTCAGCTCCTCTGGAATTGCAATACGGGAACATACCACACCCACAACTGAATATCTGTCTAAGGCAGAGGTTCTCAATCCGAGGAACCTAGGCTCTGTGGGAATGAATGACTTTCCCAGGAGTCACCTAAGACCATCAGAAAACACAGGTATTTATATTACAATTAATGACAGTAGCAAAACCAGAATTGTGAATTAGTAACAAAAATAATTTTACAGATGAGGGTCACCACAGCATGAGTTATTTCATTAAGGGGTCACAGCATTAGGGAGATTGGAAACCACTATCAATCTTCAGAGAGGCCCATGAGATGTTTTCTAGAAAAAAAAATTCTTTGCCTCTAATACAATTCTCTTCTTTCCTATAAAAATGCATACACTTGACACAGCACCTATAATCTCTACCCTTCCAGTATTTACAGTGTATCCATTGCCTCATGATTCCTCTCATCCTTAGAAACACATGCCTGAAGAAAAGCCAATCTTAATATCACTATCCCATGTCCAGGTCAGAGACCTTGCATGCTCTCTAAGTGTCTAACACAGAGCCATGTCATCAACCCTCAAGAACTGTTTGCGTGTGTACTAGGGGGGAGCAACTACACATGCACATGTGTGTGGAAGCATCATGTATGTAGGGAAGAAGGTAAGTATGGAAACCCATCGGCTATTTATTTATTCATTTATGTTAAGATAGGGTCTCTCAGTAAGCCTGCAGTATAATAGCTTACATAACTTTGGGGGTCTGTGAATCCCAGGTATCTACCTGTTTCCTCAGCCTTAAAATTACAGACACATTCCTCATCTATTATTCTGTTTTGTTTGTTTTGTTTGGTAGTGATGATTCAAACACATTATTGACTTAGCCACTTCTATAGTTCCTTATCATGCTGTATTTCACTTGTATAATAGGTAATGTCCAGAATCATTCCAAACATCTTCTTGCATTATACCTGTGTAGATGCTGCTCCTTTGGGTACTCACATGACACCATCCTATTTTTGTACTTCTTTCCATACACACTCATCAAGTGAAAGAAACCTGGAGTATATTCCCTTCTACCTTCCTCCAATATCACACCACTGAATTCTAAATTGAGTGAGTTCTGAATATCCTTCCCTTATCCTAAATGAAGTGTTGACACCAATTCAAAATCATCTTGTAGTTTTAGTCAGCTTTTCCCAAGCTATAATTTTCTCTGCTCTTGCTCTTGCTCTGCTCTTTTCTCTTTTCCCCTTCCTTTCCCTTTCCTTTCTTTTTCTCCTCCTTCCCTTCCTCCCTCCTCCCTGTCTCTCTCTCAATTCTTCATTTTTTTTTAAAGAGACAAAGTCTGCTACAGTCAATCTTGCTCCTTCCACTGTTTTTGCTTCAGGGCCCAACAATTTCACAGAGTAGTGAATGAGTCAGGCCCTAGAGTCATTGGAAACATCACATCCACACACCAGTTGAACTAACTTTTCAGTACTTTAACTTCAGTTTCTACTATAAATTTTTCATCACAGTTTTATAAGTTTATATATGTATATAAATATAGACATACTATGTGTGTGTTTGTATATATACATGTATACACACATACACACATACATACATACCACATACATAATCTTAGTGACTATCACACTGATGCTAATTTTGCTTTAATTAGTAATTTTCATTTTTCTAGCACTGCCACTAGTATTCTATCCTCCTATGTAATACTCAAACTCTGCCCTGAATTCTGTTGTTTTCCAAGCTGAAGTGAATCCCACTAGCACAAGAGCCACTTAATATTACCCTACTCGCTTACTCGCTGGCTCACACAACTGGAATTTATGGTCTCTGCTAGCAGCCACAAAGTCCTGTGACTTTACAGCTTATCCACATTTCCATCCTCCCAGGTGTCAATTCTTAAGGTACTAGCTTTGATGTGCCCCATGGGGAGAAACAATGTGTTCCTAATTTGCTCAGCTACGTCTCTGAGACTTTCCCATGTATAACCTCTATTTCCATAAGGAAGTGAGTCATACCCCTTCAACACCTCACTTTCACACTGAAAATGTCACCGTTAGAATCCAGGTCACAGGAACCTAACCTACACACACCTACACAACCAGAACCTCCAGAGAGAGAGTTATGCATTTCCTGGATTGTAATCAGCACTATTGAAGAGTCCCCAGGCGATATTGCATAAATTGCTAAATTCAAACTGCTATACATTTTCAAAACAGCTCTGCAAATCTAATTCTAATCCCAGGACTTTTCAGAGTTCCTTCTTATACAACTTTATTTTTTTTAAGTTCTGATTTCAGAAATTCTACTCTAAAACATGTCAAAATCTCTACAGAGTAAAGTTTATCTTAATTCTTCAATATTCACTCATCAAACTGTCTGTAGCCATCTATAATTATAGGTGCTGAATTTATGAAGTCCAAAGATTAAACTTCTAAGTAGCTAAAAATTTAATAATCAGGGACATGTTTGGGGAGTGACAAATAGAGGCATAATTTAACTACTTCTATGACATTAAACAAATTTTGAATTAATTTTCTCCTTAGTCTTATATTCGACACACCCATTGTCTAGCATCTTCCCTGGTTACTACTTTTACCCCAACACCAATGAAGATCAATGATTCCCACCAACTCCCACAAACCTCTGAGTGTTTTTGCATATAAGATTTGGATTAACCTCCATCTGTTGTATCATCTCCACTGCCTTGTATTGAAATCTTTGCCATCCTTGACACTCTATGGGAACGGAGCTCTTCTGCCACTTGGAGCTTGTTCTTGTTTGTTTCTATTGCTGTGATGAAACACTTTCACCAAAATGCACCTTTGAGAGCAAGGAGTTTATTTAGCTTATGCTTTCAAGTTAGGACAAGTCACTGAAGGAATTCAGCCCAGGAACTAAGGAGGATCTCTGCTTGTCTGTCCACTCATATGCTTGTGTTCAGCTACCTTCTTATCTACTGCAAGAACACCTTCTCAGAAATGGTGCTGCCTAGCACAGACTCAGCCTTCTACATCCTTCATAGACATGTCTACAGGCCAATGTGATCTAGGTCATTCCTCAACCCAGTCTTTTGTCCAGGCTGTGTCAAGTTGGTAACTGAAGCCAACTTGGACAGAGCTTAGCAACTCTGTGTGGAGTGGGTATCTCCTGTGCATCAGCATAAATATCATGTATATTTCATTTTTCTAGTATGGTACATCATAAGAAAGCTTCCTCAGGACAGGATTCAAAACATAGCCCACTGATTCCTCCCAGCAACTACTGTATACCAAATTGATATTTATAAAAGGCTCACATGTAACTAATATTTTCATGAAAGATGAATGGTAGTACATATTATATGTTTTATCACACCAGATGCTTGCTAAATTGGTATCATCAATACAAAACAAAATCTCATTAAGTTGGCATTAATAATGAGACACACCATCATTCTCACATCACTAAACAACTGAATCACTCAGCATTACAGCATCATATTCAGTAAGGAGATAGCAAACTCTGTGTCAATGTCTAGCTGTGAACTACAGTCTTCCTAGCCTTTTATACTGCCTAACCACATGAAAAATATTTACATTTCTTATGTAAGGTCCAGAGATTTCTAAGACCTGTAATCTTTTCTGATATGAGAGTACTTCTTTGGGCTGCTGGTTTACCTGTATACTTATATATGTGCAAAAACTCTAGAAACTCTATGTAATTCTGTGCCATGATCCATTATAGTCTAATATTAGACAAAATTAAATTAAGGCCAGCTCCTTCCATAACAATTTTATGTCTGGGAAAACATAGACTTCCACTTGGCTGAAATATGTCACTTAATTAGGCTCAAGACAGAAGCATGCACTGGTACAATAATTGATATTATTTCCATTTTAGGATATATAGCCCATGTTGACACTACTTCAGTGAATTCTTCTATCCATATGAATCATGGGTATTTTTTGGTTAGATGTGAAAAATACCTCATAGAATCATATTTTTTTACTCCCCAGCTGGTGGCAGTGTTTGGGAGCCTTGGGCAAGCTTTAGAACGTAACACGTCCCTTTCCTCCAGGAAGGCCAATCCTTGGAGAAATAGTTGTGGTTTCACAGCCCAGCTTTTCTTCCTCATCCTCCTTTGGTTACTGGCTGTAAAGCAACATGACCAGCTGATTCATCCCTCTATCACCAAGCCTTTCTCAGCTGCTGCTATGTCTTTTTCGCCATAATGGAATGATGCTCTCAGCCTGGTAAGTAAGAAGAAACCCTTCTATTTAAATTTCTTCTTGTTGGATACATAGTCATATAACAGAAAGGTTACTAACACAACAGGCAAAGAAATGAATAGTATTATGGACTGCAGAGTCACACCAGCTGCTATGTATTAAGCCTCCATGAGAAGAGATATCACTTTGAGAGAAAAATGATAGCTGAGAGGAAGGAAGTTAATTTTCCAGGATTTATTATATTCCATGAGAATCTTTAATCTGTAAGAAGTAATGGTTTCATACTATAGGTGAAAGAAAGTAAATGCAACCATTGGTAAAGACTTAGAAATGGAAGAGTTAGAAGTAGAAGCAATATTTAGAAGTAAAAGACCTGAAAGAGTAGCTAATTTCAAAATGTTCTCTGCTGTAGCTCCAAGATATCTCCTAAACTCACCTTCCCACTCTGTTCCCAGTTTCAGATATAAAGAAGGTCTTATTGATAAGAGACAATGGAAAACAGGAAGATGTATGCACATATAGAAACTAAACATGATTCCTGAGGCCCTAAAATATAATGACAGGCAAAGGAGTTAGTTGCTAAGAAAACTAAAGAATAATTCAGAATATTTTTATAATGTCAAAAGTTATTGTGAAATAATAATCAACAACAACAACAAATTAAAAAGACTGATCACCATTGTGACAGAGGCAGAGCAAACAAAGCTAGGGCTAAGTTCCAAAAAGCGACAGTCAGATTTGAGATGAGAAAGAGCCCCTTGACTGAGTACTGGCTCGTTCTAGAATAATCAACAGCAAAGGTAGTAGAATTTCCTTCTGTTAGATCATCAAGAATCAGCTAACATCTATCTGTGTGCAATGTCTTCACAACAGATACGTAAATTCAGTAAAACCCAGTGTCCTTGTGATATTTTGATATGTATTAAGATTAGGTAAAGCAAATCAATCTCTCATGAACTTACTCTTACAAACAATAAATATCGGCTAAATATTGCAGAATGAATTAATGTTGGTCAAATCCATGATACCTAGATCATCCCAAGATTTCAGATTTAAACCAGAAAGTAATATTATCACCATGAGCAATAGAATCTTCTGTTTGATGATATCCCATACCAAACCCACAGCTATCCATTCCTGTTCAGATGTGCATTCTGTTAGGTAGGTCGATGCCACAACTCTAAAAATTCTATGAAACAGTTCAATTTGCACAGAGGAGGGATGCTCTAAGGCTCGGCCACCACTTCTTTCTAGCATTGCCCAGGTAGGAGGTAAATGGATACAAATCCTCTTAATGGTGATGAGACAGACCCAATGAAAGATCGGACATAATTCAATATAGGTCAATCATTGTTACTAGGAAAATAACCTGTCCTGTGGGTGCCATGTCAGGAAAGGGGCCTTTTCTGTGTAAAGGAGAGTGGTCCAGCTACCAAATCGCAAAGTACTGTTCAAGTAAATTTCAAGCAAAAGTTACAGCCCTAATCTCTCTGAAAATCGAGGTTACTATGTTTCAACAACATTGTGACCCACTCCTTCGAAATTCCAATAGGCCTATTTACAGAACCAAAAAGACATCAAGACAGTAAGTACATCATTTTTTTAAATTAGGAATTGAATTCTCTGTTAACAAAACAGGCACACTTTCCACATCTGCTCTTTACAGAGCTCTTTTCTCTACTAAGGAGTCTCTGTGAGCTGTTTCCTCAGTCAAGGTCAGTGAATGAAAGTAAGCTGTGTTCCAAGTCTGACCAAACCACTGATCTTCTGGTTAAATACTATTTTATCTGGCCTTGTGTTTAGCCTTGTGTGAAACAATGTTATCAAGTAGCAAGCACATCCAAGGCACACAAGTAATATTTGGGATGAGCTTGCTTCTTGTATGAAATGCTCTTAGATTCTATTGAGCATGAGATACGATCAGAAACAGCTGAAACATAATAAAGGAGTTGAAATGTTAGAATTTGTTTCTTTTTTTATATCTCTTTTTTTAATTAGATATTTTCTTTATTTACATGTCATATGATTTTTCTTTTCCCAGTTTCCCCTCCCAGGAACAAACAAA
The DNA here is from genome assembly GCF_008632895.1 of Mastomys coucha. Classification (NCBI taxonomy): domain Eukaryota; kingdom Metazoa; phylum Chordata; class Mammalia; order Rodentia; family Muridae; genus Mastomys; species Mastomys coucha. The sequence continues at coordinate 71,617,395 of NW_022196903.1, forward strand.
CAAACAAACAAACAAACAAAAACAACAAGAACAAACCCCTGTTGCCTTCCCCCTCCCCCAGCTTACCACCCCACCCTCTCCCAATTATTGGCCCTGGCATTCCCCATTGGCCCTGGCATTCCCCTACACTGGGGCACAGAACCTTCACAGGACCAAGGACTTCTCCTCCCATTGATGATTGATTTTGCAATCCTCTACTGTACACATGCTGCCAGAACAATCAGTCCTACCCTGTATACTCCTTGGTTGGTGGTTGAGTCCCTAGGAGCTCTGAAGATGGTTCCTTCCAAGTTCTTAATACTCCCATCCTAATTATGGAAACTTACATGAACAAAATGCTTTGAAGTAACATTCAGATTAATATGACTGCAGCTTTGGTCCCCGGTTGTCTCTCCCAAGACAGATCTCCCCAGTCATAAGATACATTTCTGGAAAGGGTTCACTATTTAGGCTGTGAGGCATGTTCTGGGCTATAGCAGACTCTGTGGTAGGGGTTGCTGAGTAGGTTTCATAGTTCAGTTTTGAAAAAGAAAAGGGAACACGGCACAAAAGACAAAGAGAGACAGGTACGGTTTGGGTTCAGAATTGTTTTTCCATAGTTGGCTGTGTTGTGGGGGTGGGGAGAGTTGCTTGTTTTTGTTTTTAATTTTGTGTCACTCTGCTGGGTTAAAGAACAAAATTGACTACATCTTAATCTGCACTTGGAGAAGGTGACTAGCAAAGGAGTCTCTGCTAAATGGGTGCTAAGCTCAAAATGCTAAACCCTGCTATCATTCAGCTCCCTCTGCCGCCTCATCCCTACAGAGGCCATGACTCTTTTCATCTCTAGCATGAGAGAACCCAATGACATTAAGTGAACTTACACACTCTGATTCTAGATAACAGTAAGTTAATGCCTATAATGTAATCTTTTGGTTGTGGATAGCATACCTGTTTGGGATGGCATGGAGTAGATTCACTAGGAAAGCAAATAAAGAACAGAAAGCTAAGAATGTATACAGATCCTTTTCCTCATCATGAACTGATAGCAACCATGTCTGATTCTGTGCAACTGTTTGGAGAAGAGAGCTGCTTGAACAAAGTCTGACATAGCTGTATGCTTGCACAATTCACCTTGGTAATCTTTTCATGAGGATTTGCCTTCTTCATTTACTTTATATTCAGTCATGCCCACAGGAACTCAGCAGTTCAGTAAACACTAGATGCACACTTATTATTGTCATGACTCTGGCTTGTCAATAAGTATGAATAGAAATTTACCTTAAGAATTACATGTGTCCTTTTAAGAACTCTAAGTGCTTGAGCGGTACTGGTAGCTCATTTGGTGGAGTACCTGCCTCACATCTACCTGGCCCTCAGTCAGAATTCTCATACTATCCATACCTGCAATATCAGCACTCAAGACATGGCGGCAGAAATTACAGAGGTTCACTGTTATTCTCAATGTTTGAGGCCAGTTTGAATATACTAGAATTTATCTTAAAAAAAGAAGAAGAAGAAGAATTATGTGTGCCATTTCTGCTGGAAGATAAGTGACAGAATTATCTCTGGGTTGGAAAGAGTACATACAGTGCACAAAGTTATATTCTCATATCAAAAGATTATCTTTTCTCCTGTCTCCTACTTGTATATCTATATTTCTCCAAACATTTTTGTCTTTAATGTCATCACAGCTTTATACATAGATGCAATGTACTGTGATCATATTTACACCCATTACCTTGTAACTTTACCCTTTCCACTCCTTCTAATCTCCTTCTGCCCAACTTGTGTGTGAGGCCACTGCATTTAATTAAGATTGTTTATATGAGTATGTGTAAGAGATTGTTTACTGGTCTGAAGACAACATACCAGTGCTGAAAATGAGTCTTCCTTACCAGGCATCCATTACCTAACTGCTGCCACTGGCCTCTCAGGTCATGAGACTCACTCTCATCCTGGATAGAATACTGAAGTCTTGTGCAGAACACCACCATAGATGTTATGAGTTCTTGATTGCCACCCGAATATCATGTCTTATCCAGAGGACTGCTTCACAGCACTCATCCCCATCCTCTGCTTCTTATATCCTTCCTGCTTGTGGATAAAGCAGGGGCTTAAAGTAGGTTAATATAAATGTTCTTCTTGGGCCTGGGCATTCCTTATTCACTTACTCTTAGCACTTTGACTATTTATATGTGTCTACCTTAATCATAGTCCACTATAAAAAAAAAAAACCTACTCTGACCAAGGCTGATAGTATCTCTAGTCCATGAGTATAAACAGGAATATTTAGACCATGGTTTGATTATCTGACCACTTATCAAAAGAAAAGTGTATATTCCCCAACTAGGGCCTGGTAACTCTCTAGCTTTAGGCCTTTGACAGTTTCATAGTACTGGCCCTAAATAACATTAATAGAGACATTTCCATCAATTAAAAGCAAATGTACCTCGAATGATTTTTGTCAACTACAGCTGGAAGACGATTATTTTCTCAAGTTCTAGGAAGCTACTGATATTGTTTCCAACATTCCGAGTCACTCAAATAAATGAAGCTGTATGCGGTTATGAAAAACAGCTGGCACACTAATGATATACAATTCTCTACACACCGTTGCTAAATGTAGTAAAAGCTCACAGGGCTCTCACTACTACTTTGAGAAATAAGAGATGAGTCTAACCATTCAGTAACCAAGGTCTATTTCTAGATATATATTGGCAATAGTATAAAAATATCATGGTAGACACAAGCTGTAAGAGCCAGTTATAAACTTTTAACATTTCCCAAATAATCTCTCTGCACTTATAAGTTCCTTATTGACTGAGTCATGTAAGCCAGCACAGACTTCATGTGCTTTGTACATTTTAGACAATAAATCTGTGGTTAGTACTGAAAAGCATCTGATGTAATAACAAGTGTTCGCAATCTTTGGGAGCAGAATTATGGTCCAGGTGCCCTTCTTCCCATTCTCACATGCATGGTGTGGCTAAGCTAGTCTTCTGGTCTATGTGTTTAATGATCCATGCCTAAAGACTAAAGGAACTATGTACTGCTCAGCTAGGACTCAAACAATGCTAGAGTTCCAAGCACTATTCATGATGATGTCTAAAATCAGATTTGCCAGGAGTGATATGGATGGTAGCTCACAGCTGTATCTCTTTCTGGAAGTTGCCTTTGACTTAAAGGTAGCTGGCTTGCCCAAGGTCAAATTCCCCCTCCCGAGAAAGATTAATCTGATGATGTGTCAAATTTTGGGGGACCTAAGATCTGGTGCCTTTATTCTTATAGCTAATTCAGAGGAACTAATTCAACTCCTGAACTCCCAGGGAATAAGTCATTTTTAAAGTTATAGACACAGTATGGAAAAGGAGAATCCAGTATTATAGGAATTTTAACAGGTAACATTAATATCCAGGGACCTGAAATACTATGCTGCTGCCTCCCTAAGCCTTTCGGTCATCCTGGTTACAGCAGAAAACATAGGACTTAGGTAATAAATGGAATTCCAGCCCACGTCAGTATCATGGTAGACTTGCAGATGTAACCAATTGGTTGTCTTATTGTTCTAAATGGTATAATCAAAGAACACCTAGAAAGAACTGAATTTTATAGTCAGGGGTCTTTGGTCAAGGCTTAGCTGCTAACTTTCTCTATGTACTTTCAAGACATATCCATATCATATATCAAGTATATCCATAAAATATCATAAAGAAAAAGAATGGCTGACCACCAGGAGAAAGTAGTCCCCAACATCCCTCAGTTCATTAATCAGAACCAGATGAGAAACAACAGATAAATGTTAAGCGCCACAAACTTAAATAAGCCTTCAGCTGTTGGGGCAGCTGTTGTATGGTGGCTTATTTGATTTTTCCAGAGCAGATAAACACACCTCAGGTAAGCGGTCAAGTAGGCTCTTTTCTGAAGCTCTCAGAACATATTTCAGAAAAGTTCATGTTCACCCAGGGGGACAAATTCTTAATGTTTTAGTAAGAACAAAAATGTTCTATGGTGAATAAAACTTTTGAAGTTGATAAAACTACTGCCTTTTGACAGTATATTCGACTCTGTTTTATTAGATCTTTGAGAGTTGAGCTTTGCACTTGTTACGACCATATTCATCCCTCTCTCCAAACTCATCTCAGATCCATCATACCCTTCACTACCCACTCAACTCTGTATCATTTTTGTTTTTTTTTAAAAAGGCTTCAAGGCCAATGTGTACAGTTCAAATATTCTTGAAAGTCTGATCTTACTCTGGAACATAGCTTTATTAAGGAATACACTCCCCTCTCCCAGCAGCTCTTAATGGATAATTAGGCTTCTAGGCTCAGGAGAGTTTGTGTGCCTAACTCCCCTCTCAATGCTGAGCTTTGGTCTGCCTTAGGTTTGTAAAAGCTTTGTACATGAATGTGCAATGTGTGCATGTATGCATAGCTGCCATTCTGTGCTCAGAAAATGTTTCCTTGTAGTCATCAACCACCTGTGGCCCTTACAGTCTTCCCACTCTCTCTTCCACACTGCTTGCTAAGCTTTGGAATGGAATCCCTTTAAGATTGAACGTTCTGCAGGCTCTTATGCTCCACACTTTAGCCAGTTGTGGAACATTAGCCAGTATCAATCACCTTTCCACTGCAAATAGAATGGTCTTAGATGAGGGTTGGGAGATGTTCAGCTCACCATTTACAGGCCACTGTCCTTTAAGAGTAATAGCTGTATATTGGCATTCACATGTGTTGAAGAGAGATTACCAAACATGAGTGACTCTATCCTCATAAATTTGCTGAAACAAGTGTCAGACACCACACCATAAACCAAAAATTCATTCATACTAACCACATGCCAGCTATGCAAACAGGCCATGTTTTATGATAGGCAAATCAGAACACAGACCTGCTCATTAATCCACTGTCTAGTACTAGGCACCAATGAAGCTGATTCAAATCTAGAACTTCTCCAAATCTCAAGAAATTGCAGAGACTGAGGGTGGGAAATTGAGATTGATTCCATTTACATGTCTGAAATCTGAATTTCAATGTTCAATTAACAAACACAATTCAACGATACACAAAAATTCTAAAGTCCGTTTGTTTTTTGTTTGTTTGTTTGTCTGTTTGTTTTCTGACGTGAACAAAACTAATATTCCTTAATGGGATCTTTATTTTAGGGTGAATATTTTCCTCTTAATGTCAGTTCATGTAACAGAGTATTTTTAAAGGTATACTTCTTTCTCTGGACATTAAAGCAGTGATAACAAAAGCCAACTGAGTACTTTTAAAAAATAGGTACTAAGACTAGCAATAGGAAGCTGCAGCATTTAAAAAAAAATTCCAGGTAATTTTGGCATTCTAATAACGTTACAATCATTCTCACACAATTCAAGGCACTTTCCGTATGAAAGGCTGAACACTGTTCAGCTTTTGGCACATAAATCAGTGTTGTAAAAACCAGAGCAAGAGAAGGGGGGAAGAAAGAAAGAAAAAGAGGAAGAGAGAGAGAGAGAGAGAGAGAGAGAGAGAGAGAGAGAGAGAGAGAGAGAGAGAGAGAGAGAGAGAGAGAGAGAGAGAGAGAGAGAGAGAGAGAGAGAGAGAGAGATTTAGGAGCCAGAAAGATTTTGGTTGAATACTGTATAGTTTTCTAGCACTCTGAAAATTATCACCACAAACACTAACTGAAATATGTGATCTAATCAGGCAGATAGGGAAATGCAAATTTTAAGTGTTCTCTAAGGTGCCATTCAAGTAGGCTGAGACCAGAGGGTCATATCATTTATGAACTCATAAGCTTTAGGAATGTATGTTATAGGAAAAATGCCTCTACTCAAATTAAATATATCATGTCATAGATTTATCACATATACATTAAATATATACCATATACACTCTTAAGGTTGAAATCTTGTCCTAGCACACATAGTTAAAATTTCAACTTAAGAATTCACAAGGAATGGCTTTTTAGGCCCTGGTTATGGACAGCATCTGCATGGTAAATACAAGAAAGTGCATGAGTGTTGTCAGTGTGGGATATATTCTTCAATACAAAGAACAGACTCATGGAAGGTTTTCTCACTAGGAAAGGTGATTTTTTATTATATGTTATTTATTTCATTAGTTAACTTATTGACTTTGCATCCCAACCACAGCTTCCTCTCCCCGCCCTCCTCTAGTCCCATCCTCTCACCTCTCTTCCCTCCATCCCAACTCTCTTTCTCCTCAGAGAAGAGGAGTCCTCCCATGGATATCAATCTGCCTTGGCATATCAAGTTGCAGTAGGACTAGGCACATCTTTTTCTATTGAGACTAAACAAAGCAGCCCAGTTAGGGGAAAGAGATCCAAAGGCAGGCAGCTGAGTAAGGAGACAGCCCCTGCTCCCGCTCTTAGGCCTCCTACATCAAAACTAAGCTGCATATCTGTTGCATATGTGTAGGGGGCCTAGGTCCATCCCACGAATGTTAGGTTGGTAGTTCAGTCTCTGTGATACCTGGTGGGTCCAGTTGATTCTGTAGGTTTTCTTGTGGTGTCTCTGATCTCACTGGTGTCTTCAATTCTTACTCCCCATCTTCAACAAGCTTCCCTGGGCTCTGCCTAATGTCTGGCTGTGGGTTTCTGCATCTGCTTCCCATCAATGGCTGGGTGAAGCCTCTGAGATGACAGTTATGCTATGCTTGACTCTCACCAAGAAGGGGAAACATAATAGACATTGGAGATGGATGAATGGAGGGAATAGGGTGGGAGAGAGGGTGGAGAGAAACAGGAGGTTCAAGTCTGGAGAGGACTGAGGAAGAGAGAACTAGAAATGGCGAGGGGCCATCTCTGGGACAAGCTAGAAACCTAGGACAAGTAGAAAGTTCCAGCAATCTATGAGGGTGACCATAGCTAAGACTACTAGTGATAGAAGATATGGAATCTAAGACAGCTACCTCCCATAACAAGGTCAAACTTCCAGTGAAGGGATGGGGGTCACCAAACCAACTACAAAATCTTCACCCCACAATTTATTCTGACTACAAGATGTGCAAGGTAAAATTGGAGTAGAAATAGAGGGAATTGCGAAAGAATGACTCGACCAACTTGAGACCCATGTCATGAGAGAGAACCTACCCCTGACACTATTCATGTTGTTCTGCTATTCTTGCAGACAGCAAGAGCAATTCTTAACAGATGGACTGTGGCAGCCATTGTTAATCTCACTAATGGTAAAGGGAACACAGGAATCAGAGGACTCATAATGGGTATACATCATTGCTAAGAGGATGAATTATCTGTCAGCACATGACAAAATCCTGACAGGGAAAAAAAATCAAAGCCTCTTGACCTAAACTATATTACAATTAATCATTTTCTGAAAACAGCCTGAAATTGATTAAGTAAAAATAACAAATGGAGGAGAAGATCCATGAGTACTAAAAATCATGCAGAAAACCCAAATACCTCTGGAAAGGTAAATAATGTTTAGAAACATCATGAAGCAAACACACAAATAAAGAGTTTTTAGTAAGTGATTTCATGGATATTTCAGTAAATGGAGCTATATATGATTAAAACTATAAAACTTTACCATAAACGTGGTAATGAACTCATAGACTCAGTTTGGTAGTTATGGGTATGTGTAAATACTTACTTTTTTATCCTGATACTTTTCTAAAATCATTGTAAGTTGCCCAGCCACACCACACTTTAGGCTCTAAAGTAGTGGTTCCTAACCTTCCTTATGCTGTGACCCTTTAATACAGTCCCTCATGTTGTGATGATCCAAAACCATAAATCCTCTTTATAAACTGTAATGTTCTACTGTTATGAATCATAATGTAAATACCTGGGTTTTTCTGATGGCCTTAGATGACCCCCTTGAAAGGGTGATTCAACCCCCAATTGGGTAGTGACCCACAGGATGAGAACTACTGTTCTAAAGTTAGAGGCTCAACTCTGAATGATCACAAAAAGCGCAGAAGCCAGTATTCTTTTGGTGGCAGGTGCAGCTTTGCAGGGAGGATTATTCCTATGGAGAGGGGTCAGCTCAAATGGTCAGACTTTGCATCTCTTCTGTGGATTTTAAGGGCTTATGTGGCATACACTGTGTGCCAGGAACTGTTTAATACCCTTTTTCCACTCTTAAGCCTCTGAGTCACATAGCAACAAGATGAGGGGGTACCAGTGTTCCCTCAATCCTATAAATTAGAAAGGTTAGGTACGAGGAGGGTCAACACTTTCTCCATACTAACCAGTGGAGAAGCTAGGATTTGAACCCAGAGTCCAGTCCTCTAGCTGCTCATCTATGCTGTCTCTTGCTTTCATTTGCACCCCTCTCATTTGTTTGTGTTTGTTTTAAGGAAATTTGTCTTTCAAATTTTGTTAATAAATACATTTTAAAAATTACGCATCAGATAGTGTCATAGATTATATAATTATAATGATCAGGTCAGAGACGCTGCTAGAAACATTTGTCACTTCATGATGACTACAAATCTTCTGTACCAGCTATTTTGAAATAGTTACTCTCAAGTAGAGCTAGCCTACACTACTACTGTAGAAGTTACAGTGCTGCATACTCATCAAACTTTTCTCTTTTTCTCCCATCCCCTCCCCAAACTGGGGTAACAAATATTGTATTTTCCACTCTTCCAGATCTAGTATTTCCACCTCCTATAATCCCTCCACTTGCTTGGGAGCTTCGCTGACATTGTGCTTTTCAGACACCTCTTACCCGCCCCACTCTACATAATACAGGTAGAACTTTATTATTTCATACAGTAATTATTTACACATTCTGGAACAAAGACACCAACACTCAAAACCACAGCACTGATTCTCACGGAGGTGATGTCTGGTGCTGTTCACTTGCATGTTGAATTATCTGCAACCGTGTGTGAGGATGAGCTGTTATCATATGATTAGGAATGCTGACAGAGCGGTGCAGTCAGTGAAGGCTCCCTTCACAGTGAGGCTTGGCAGGAGCTCTGATATCAGTGACTGTGTTATGAAGTGAGATATATGTGGACATCATACTTCCTCACATGTCTAGGCAGCATGGGTGGCCACACCTACTGATGCAATATTAGGGGGGTGAGTAGCTCTGAGCTGTGCCCCAGAGACATACCAACACATGTAAGCGTGATCCAGGAATTGTGAGCCAGAAATGCATTTTTCTGAGGTCACAGGATCAGACACTGAGAGCAAACGCATCCTATAGAAGGTTAAGAGGACAGCGCCAACCCTCCCAATTTCTGGCTTCCAACAGCATTATGAATGCTATTGTCTCCTAAAGTTTACTGTGGGACCTCAATTCCTTGAGCTGTTAGAGTTCTGTGGGCCGCATCTGGTCAAAATAGTTTACTGTACTTTAATCTTCACTAAATCCCCAGCATTCAGGATGGCAGGCAATCCTTTCTCTCCTCTCTGGCATTTGAAGTGAGCTTTGCTGGGCCTCTTTGTGCTTTCTAAACACAGCCATGAAAAGTGAAGCCCAGCAGAGTCCACAAGAAAATGAGAAGTTTGAAGCACTCTGAAGAGAGCAGAAAGGCTACTTCCTGCTGTCTGCATGCCTCGCTCCTATTAATATATTTCTCCATGGCGTGGTTCTGGTTTTTAATAACAGCACCACGCTGCTGACTCACAATTGCCATATGGTCCTCTTGGACCCAGGTCTCGCTGTCTGCTGTACTTGTGCCTGCCTAGCTAGTCTTTTCTTAAGCATTATCTGTGCAATGATTTGGATGTTTTCATGCCTGAGAGAAACTTGGATTGGCCTTATTGATCTTGATTTTAACGACAGCAGATGCCTGCTCAGGGTTATTCCATTTTGGAGTACACTGCCCCTCTTCAAACATTTAGAAGGCCCCACCTGGCTTGCTACAAGGGCCTTTTAATTGATTCCTCTGCCACCACCTTTTCCAATTATGATCTGAGGTTGGCATACTCGTGTGTCATGCTTCAGACATTACTAAACATTAATTAGCTTCATCTTGAACAGATAGGAAAGCGGATCCTGCAGGCTAACATCACTGTAAAACATGCCCCAGCTTTCTTCCCATTGGCTCTGGTCCCGCCTGTCCTTGGATCAACCATATATTTTCACTCATCCCTTAGCTCTGTCCAACTACAATGTTACCACAGCTTTTGTACTGTTCTGCTTTCAAAGTCAGCTACAGTCTAAGACCTTATTTTTCTGTTTTTATTTTCCCCATCCTCTCTACTTACACCCCTTATTCTTCTACAATGTCTAGTGCAACTATCACTACTTAACAGCTTCTCAATAATTCTAATAATAGGCATATTTTGCAGTTGCCATAATGGACACTGTCCTGTTCAACTTCTCAAAGGGATGGAGAGATGAGGAGAAAATTATAGTAGCTGTAGATGATAAAATTGGAGTAAAGTTAACATTTTTATTGTCAAAGATACCTGTTCCTGACTAACAGGTGTGCTTCAACTCATGATGGGGTAGAATCTAGAGAAATCTAGCATGGACTAAAAATGTTCTAAGTGCAAAGTGCTCAATGGTAGGCCTAAGCCTGACAAACTATACAATGTGCCCCTCTGGAGTACATCATCCATTTATTTTTGGTATGCCTGTGATTAAAGAATGCCCAGTGATTAAAGTATGTTGTACACAGTTCACTGGCTGAAGAAAACAGCCTAAAATCCAAACTAGAAGGTTACTACTGTAAGCATTGCTTCATTGAACTTCAAACATACAGTCTACTGAGTTATCTGAAGTTGAGGTTGGCAGGCTCATGGTTACAGTTACATTCTGCTGAGCATTCCTCAGGTCTTTATTACCAGCTGTACATACATTGTTGCCACTACATCCACTTCATGGAATCTATAAATATGAATTTATGCTTTTATCAATTACCTCAGTGTTTAGAAGTACAATTATGTGACACTATTTAATGCTATTAAATACACAAAGTTTGATTTTTTTTTTGGCCTTGTCATGGTCACATTCTTTTCTTATAAAAAGTAGAAATGATAGCAGGTTTAAAAATATGAATCAAGCCATGCATATGTAAAGTAACCCTATACTTTGTATTTGGAGAATAAAATTATAAAACTCTACAAATGAAAGAGCATAGTTCATCAGAAACAGCTGGTAGTCAAGCTATATACATACTTTCCTGGGAGTAGAGCAAACACACACGGTAAGTAAATCAATAAATGTACATTGAACAAGATTATTATGGTTTTTGTCACCCTGAAGTGTAACTGACACAGTGAGTATTTATAGTCTAGAAGTGAAATTCGTTCTGACGATTTCCAAGGTCTACTTTCCTGTAGAGTAGAGAGCAAACAGCTTTTGCTGCTGGGGGAAACCCTCAAACTGATGCAGAATGATAACAGCTTACAAATACTGATATGGCGAGGAAGGCAGACACACCTTCCTGCCAGGAAGCCAGAGAGTTGGGCTTCCCTAAGGTTTCATGTATGGCTGATCTCATTAAGATGAAAAATAATAAACTAAAATGCACCCCGGGTTTAAGGGGATGGTTGCAATCAAGTGCTTATCCTACAAGCATGGGGACACGAGTTTGAGCCTTAAAGCACATTTTAAAAAGGTATGTGAATGTCATTGCCCATTTGCAATCTTAGTAATGAAGATAGATAGATCCTTGGCATAGGCCAGTCACATTAATATTACTTGGTGTATTCCAGGCCAGTTAATGATGGTAACTCAGGGTGGGGGTGGGGGTTAATAAATAGCACCTGGGGAGTAAATGTGTCTCTCTCTCTCTCTCTCTCTCTCTCTCTCTCTCTCTCTCTCTCTCTCTCTCTCTCTCTCTCTCCTGTCTTTTCTCTCACAATGTAATATCAAACAAATATAAGGATTATATAGAATGCAAGTTCATCAGGCACAGCATCAAGCAAGCAATTACAGAGCAGCATATATCATAGGATGAGCCTTCTGAGATAAGAGATGACAGGATTCTCAGAGAAATATTAAGAGATAAAGCAGGCTTATCAATTGGTATTTCAAAGACTCATTGCTTTCTAGAAATAATGATCATTGGACAGTAAGGCAGACTGGAGGGTAGAGCAGTGTAAATTACTCAGGCAAAAAAAGTCAGCCATCAACAAAGCTACCTTTTTTATTATTATTAGATATTTTCTTTATTCACATTTCAAGTGTTATCCCTTTCCTGGTTTCCCCTCAAAAAAAAAAAAAAAAAAAAAACTATTCCTTCTCTCCCCACTTCCCCTGCTCGCCAACCCACCCTCTCCTGCTTCCTGGCCCTGGCATTCCCTTACACTGGGGCATAGAGCCTTCAAAGGACCAAGTGCCTTTCCTCCCATTGATGACTGACTAGGCTATCCTCTGCTATATATGCAGCTGTAACCATGAGTCCCACCATGTATGTGTGGCTTGCTAAGCCTACCACCTGGTCATGAAGGAGGAGAAACTGAAAATAAGAATGGCCAACTCAGGTAACAATGACATCATGAAATGAGCACCTCAAAGCACACCTAGAAAATTGAAAGGCTCAGAGACAAAGAGGTACCTTTCCACTAAATTCTACACCATGACATGAAGAGGGGTGGAAATGGGCATGTGTGAGTGCATACCCTACACTCACTCATAGTATCCTTAGAGGCATGTGTGAGTGCATACCCTACACTCACTCATAGTATCCTTAGAGGCATGTGTGAGTGCATACCCTACACTCACTCATAGTATCCTTAGAGGCACGAAGGCATGTGTATAAATTCAATACCTCAGAAACTTTCCCTCTCATAATTATTCATGTTGAACATTATTAGTCAGAATATATGCATCACAATGTTATGGTATTCAATTGTAATTCTAGGAGCTACGGCACTGGCTCAGAGTGTGGTTAAGAACGTGTGCTTGCTGAGCTTTTTCCTCAGTACTCATGTCAGGCAGCCCAGAACGGCCTGCAACTCCAGCTGCAGAAGGTTGGACACACTTTGTGGCCTGTTTGGGGCCTGTTGATCCCTATACACATGTGCGTGCACATGCGCGTGCACACAAACACATAAACACACCACACTCACACAAACACACAAATAAAAATAAATCTTTTTAAAACTGCAATTGTAGGATCAACAATATCTGCCTCTTCTTGTAACATAGTTGTCATTTCCATGGGCCCCGTATGTGAAGCACTGTGGCCTTCGGCACAATGAGAACACATGAGCCCATGTTCTCAACTCCCTTGCATCATGGCCTCTATGATTTTCCTGACAAGTTTCATCACTCAGCTCTCTACAAGCTACTCAAAGCCACACTTCTGGGGAAAAGCAAACCTGGTAACTAGAATGCACATATTGTTTTCTTTGGAGCTCTCTGGATTTGTGGATATGTCCCCTCTGCTCTCAATAGGTATTGATCAGGATCTAAGGCCATGGCTTGGTGGGTCGACTGCGAAGTATTTGTCCACAGAATATTACTGCCTGCATAGCTCCGCACAGTTCTAAGCCAGCAGAGTCCTTGAGAGCTGTCCTTGCCTCCCCAACACCAGTGAGAGTTTATGGCTAGTCAGCTGTAATCACAGTCACTGGCTTGGCCTTTTCTCATCTCTTTCAGAAAAAAAAAAAAAAGGTCTGGATGACACCAAAAATAAGTTTAAGTGTGGCCTATTTCTAAAATTCTTTTGTAAAACATGACTTAACTCCTCATTTCTTCCCTTATTTTTATATTTCATCTATTCCTGAAAACCAAGGCTCAGCTAATATTTACTTTGTCTCATTGTCCTTTTAAAAATATTTATTTCATTTTCAATTGTGTTTCTGTGTGTACCTGCTGAAAGCAGAGGCATTAGATTCCCATGGAGCAGGAGATGCAGGCAGTTGTGATTCTTGTCCTCTGCAAAAACAGTATGCACATTTAACAAATGGACCATTTCTTCAGCCTTAGATAATGAGCATTTTAAAAATATTTATATTTATAAAATTATTTAATGACATATCCAATGAGTAATGACAAACTTAAGAATACTTGGCAAGATGACTCAAGAGACACCATAAAGACTTCAGCTCCACCCATGGTACCCATATCTGTGCTCCATCCCTGGTACCTCCTTCCCTGGCACCAATGTTTGAGTTCCATTTATGGTACCCATGTAGTTGTAGAGAACTAACTCCTTCAAATTGTCCATTGACATCCATATGCATGCCATGGCAAGAGTACGCACACACACACACACACACACACACACACACACATCCATATCCATCCAAATCTGAGCTCTAAACTTGGTAATCATGCAACCATGTCTGAGATTCATCCCTGGTATCCATGCCTGATTTTATACATACACACAGACACACACATAAACACACACACACACACACACACACACACACACTGTTTCCTCAGGTGGACCCTTCCTGGTGCCTGTCATCCCTGGGATTCCCCATGTGAGAGGACAGATGATAAAGGCTTTTTGTGGGAAGGTATACATCAGGCTTTATAAAGTTTGACTGACGTTTTTTTATGGTCTACTCTGTGTTTAGCGATATGTTTATCTGTTTGCCTGTTTAATGGCAGAAGCTCTCAGGTACTATAGGGACATCAGTATGTTTACTATTGTAAGGAATTTGCTAACATGGTATACATCTTGGAATTGGCACCCTATAGAGCTTTTCAATGTGCTCCTTGATGCTACTGAATCCACCACAAACATTCACCATTATCAAGGCCTTAATTAGTTTAGTAGCAGCTTGTATCAGAATATATAGCACAAGTGCTCATGGTTTTAGTTGTTCATACATATACTGGGGTTAATCAAATGTAGCCTTGTGACCCAAGAAGAACTGAGGAACACAAGTATAATAACCTAAGGAAACACAGTGTGCTTTCTTTCAGTCTCAAATAGTTATACTGAACATGTAGCATGCTACAATGCTTGCCAGATGTGTGAGGACCTGAGCTCATTCTTTAGCCTCTGTCTGCCCCATCCTTACTTCCTCAGACTAATGAATAATTGGCACGGTGCCCTTCCAGATGCTGTAAAATCACTATTTTCAAACACACCAACATGCCTATAAGCTGCTAGTCATTCATATTTTAGAGATGTTATTGCATTTAGATTGAATACACTGATGGAATTACTAGATGTTTATTGGCCCGGTTCTACAATCTGTGATATCTACTTATGTAATAAACATTATATACATACATAGGTAGATAGGACATAATTGGGGAGCATGTAATTTTATAAGGGATAGTAGATGAAGAAAACTCATCCATGCATTAGAGACATTCACAGCGAAGAATGTAGAATGGGATACTGTTAGGCCAACCACGAATGCAGCAGTTACTCTGTGATAAAGTATGATAAATATGAGGTACAAAAATGGAAACAGAAGATATGAGGAGAGTGGGCAGGAATACTTGTAAGAGAATAGGTGGAGCTTCATCAAGAAAGGCATTGTTGGACCAAATGTCACACACAGTATCCCACACTGACAGCAGAAAAGATGCCAGTGAAGATGAATGAGGAAGAGGAAAGTGAAGAATACAATTCACAGCTGACAGAAAGAAGCTTCTTCTAAGGTACTGTGTGGTACCTTATCTTCTTTGGAATACGACTTCATACCTGAAACACGAGAGACTTGCGAGCACCCAACAGAATTTAAATTTACTTTGGTAGTCGAAGAAAGATACTAAACATTTTCCTCCAAAATGTAACCTATGGAAATTATTAATGATCTAATTAATCTTAGGCTTGTACATGAAGATAAAAATATTACTTATAAATGGAGATAGGAAGAAGAGAAAAAGGAGAGAGAGAGCAGGGAGACAGGAGAGAAGGGCAGAGGAGGAGGAGGAGAAGGGAGAGACATCACAGAATACGCTCAGAATTAATAAGCTACTAATGTTTGGATCATTTAGGAGTATGCCATCAAAAGGCAGCAAGCAAAAGGAGTTTGAAAAGTTCATACATCAAGAATCGTTAGTAGAAACAACAATATCAATATCAACAAAAATCAATTAGTCAACCAAAAAACAGAAACAAAATTTTAAAGCATTTGTATACTAGTCTTCACATCTTCATCCCATGCCAGCAGCCTTGCTGCTGAGTCACACACACCCAGTAAACATTTGGGGTGTAAGTACTGAGAACAAGACTGGCAAATGCTCCCTCCAGCTCTCCCGACTTCACCCAGGTCAGCAAACTCCAATGAACTTTATCTGCATTTCTTGAATTCTTCCGTTAGCACCTTGAGGTACAATGACTCGGTGCCCTATATTTCATTTCCCGTGACCTAAGAGGATGTTTATTTATCTGTGGACACCGTCAAAAAAAGCAGGCATGAAATCAGCCAGCTACACATCTTCCAACCTATGAAGACGGGGGTGAGGGTGGGGGAGTCGGGGAGAGCTTAAGGCCATGAAAGAGTCATTTGTGGAAGGCAGGGTGTGCACACAATGTTCCAGAAAAACTAATTTAAGCTTTCAAACAAGCATAACTCATTTGGAGGGTTTATTTAAGAAACATTTCCTAACGTAATTTTAGCTATTCACTTCATTACAAGTCTAATAACACCCCGGTGTGCATGCTCAGGTGCACATACTTACCTGTCTTGCCTAACTCAGACCTGAGGCTCCCACTCATATATAGACCCTGCTGCGTGTTACTGCAGGCATAAAACTTGTGTTCAAGGAGACTGTCTCTGTTGCTATGGAAATATCATTTAATTTCCTAATTAGTAGGTATATAAATGCAAAGCCACAGCTTTTGATTATTTCTGAAGTTTGGTGACCAACTCTATTGTTTGTGTCTGATGACAAGTCCCTCCCCCAATGCTTTTAATACTTTTTATTCAAAGTAAGAATTAAGAGCTTAACCTGCCTTGCATTTAAATGCTTATAACTTGATTTGTTTTTCAAGAGAAAAATGTGGAATAAAACAATGAACGTGCACACTGTTGATTATTCTCAAGAAAGGCACAGAAAAGCTATGTATACACCGTTGATCCAATACTAGTGGGAGGTTTTCTTTAAATCACAACTTCCCTTCTGGTGATAACTGACAAAGGGTTTTTAATCAGTATATAAAAGGTTTGGCATTCCAGATTTATCTAAATTAGACATAACAGACATGGTTCCTTTATTTTGTCTAGTATGTTTTGGACTTTTGTGTGGAAGAATTCACAGAAACCTAGGGTACTGTCAGGAAGTAGGAGAAACCTTGGTACTGGACCCTAGTGGAAGAAAGTTGTGTCATTGTGGGCTGCCTTTTGAGTTTATTCCAATACCTAGGCGCACTTCTTTCCTTTCTCCCTCCCTCCCCTTCCTCTTCCTCCTCCTTCTCTTCTTCCTCCTCCTTTTCATCTTCTCCCCATTTTCCACTTGACTCTCTCCTGAGAAAGGGTCTCAAATGACCCAGGTAAGCCTCGAACTCACTATGTAGTTAAAGATAACCTTAGACTTTTCCTACTACCTCTATCTGTTGGGATTACAGGTATGAACATCCAGTTTATGTGACACTAAGGATCAAGCCCAGGGCTTTGTGCACATAAGAAAGCACTCTACCAACTGGACTATATCCTTCGCACTTCTCTTTCTTTTCCATTGTTTTACTTTCAGGTCACCATAAAGGGAAAAGGCCTAGTGTGTAAAGGTAACTCACAATGGATTCCCTCTCTTGAGTATTTATTTTTCTGGCAAACTGCTCCTCTCTCTCTCCTTAAAGCAAAGCAGACGCTATCATCCCCACTTCTGGCCTGTTAGCATGTCCATCCTCAACATCAAGCTGCTCCCTTCCCAGTTCCTTTCAGCTCAGCAATGGATAACTTCTGAGCTGAGCATCAAGCTCTTCCTTAGTCTCTGATATCTCTCTAAGCAGACTCTTGTCCCTTCCCGAAGTATAGAAATGCAAAATCAGTTCTTCATGACTTAGAAGTTGAAAATCAGTGGGAAACTCAGTGGGAAACTTTGTAGGATAAAATGCAAGCGGAATGTCCACCTTTTGCTCTTCCTTCTTCTTGAGTTTCATGTAGTTTGTGGGTTGTTCTTGCTGTATTCCAAACTTCTGGGCTAACATCCACTTATCAGAGAGTGCATGCCATGTGTGTTCTTTTGTGATTGCGTTACCTCACTCAGGATGATATTCTCCAGATCCATCCATTTCCC
>NW_022196903.1:71635954-71668454 GCF_008632895.1 Mastomys coucha
TGCAAATTCGATCATCAATAGGAGGATAGGACCTCGGCCCTGTGAAGGTTCTGTGCCCCAGTGTAGGGAAATGCCAGGGCCAATAAGTATGAGAGGGTGGGGTGGCAGGCATGGGGAGGGGAGAGGCAACAGGGGTTTGTTCTTGTTGTGTTTGTTTGTTTGTTTGTTTTTTAGAGGGGAAACTGGGAAAGGAGAAATTTACATGTAAATAAAGAAAATAACTAAAAAAAAAAAATGCAAGCAAATGTGAGAAACGTTTGGCAGCCCATTCCAAGGTGTATCCCTGAGAAATTACACCAGGAAACAGATCTAGTGTGAGATTTACTGGGAAAGGGGAGAGCAGTAAGCCATACCAGAATGAGGATATAAGGGAGAGATAGAGGGAGACAGGAAAAGAAAGGGAGAGACAGAGATAGAGACACACAGACATAGAGAGACAGAGCTAGACAAAGAGACAGAGACAAAGAAATAGAGGATAGAAAGAGACAGAGACAGTGGGATACAGAGAGAGGATGAGGAGAAAAGGCAGAGAGCACAGAGATCTAGGGTGACTAGGGGCTCTTTAATGCACAGCCCCTAGCACACCTGGTGCACCTAGCAGCTGCAGGTGATGACATAAGCTGCTGGTATATCCTGAGAGCAGACTATGGAATTGCCTGTACAACAACACTCACATTCCCTTGACTCACAAGGTCAGTGGACATCAGGGCCAGTTTAACTGGGACAGAGGTTTCCTCTTTTGAAAAGATTTGTTTGAATTTATGTGTGCACGTGGGTTTCTCTCTCTCCCTACCTCCCCTCTCCTCCTTCCCCCATCTTTCACTTGTTGTGTATGCCTGTGTGTGTTGTAAGTGCAAGTGCCTTTGGAGGCCAGGAGAGGACACCCAGCCTTTTGGAGCTGGAGACAAAGGGATTGTAAATTGACCTATTTGAACACTGGAACCAAACCAAGTCCTCTACAAGAACATCAAGCACTCTCTTAATCATATCTCTCACATTTCCTTTTCATTGATAAAATTATCCCTGATATTCTTGTGGACAGTACTAGTAAAGTACTTCTGTTTTCTTGGGAGATAGGAGAAAAGGTTTTCACAAGGGATAAGGCTTTGGTTTTCTTTTTCAGCCAATATATTTTTCTCAGAATATCAACCCCATAAGAGCTACAGGTTAGCTTAGAAGGCTCCATTTTTTAAATTGTTCTCCATACCAATAATCAATATATGTAGTAAGATAGAGATTATGCCTAGAAAGAAAATGTTGCCCAGTCATGGATCAGAAACCAGGAGGAAGAGACAGCAAGCCCAACTCCTCCTAACAGAAAAAAAAATCCTTCTAAGGAGACTGGAAATTGATTGTGGGTCCAATTTTTGAGTGCTGCTGTGCCCACTTCTGACAGCTGCTCCCAGGTCCACAAGCCATGACTTCTGCAACCCTAACTCTGCAGTCTCCCAGCTTCTACCTACAGCATCAGCTCTGGCATTTCTATCTTTCATTCTCTATTTGATGTCAGAAGAGACCTCAAAGATAGAAGCAAAAACCAGATTCTGCGTTGTGGGAAGCCCTGCTGTGCTCTCGGAGACTCTCAAACCGAAACTACAAGTTGACAGCTAGTCTCTGCGCGCTGGGGGGTTGGAGCCCATGCAAATTGACTCAAGAACCAGATACCTGTTTCTTTCGAAGCCGTGATTCTTTGATCTTTCTTCCCCTTCCTGGATTCCTTTGTATCCATACTGAGCTTTGATGTCTTATTATCACCTAAATGCCAATTGCTTACCTGTGATGCCTTTGAGTATAAATCCTCTCCCGTCCTTAAGTAAAGTGCACCTTGATGAGGAACGTCTCTTGGTGTGTGCCTCCTTTTCTCTGCTTCCCCCATACTGCAGGTCCCTCACATTCCCGGTTCGTGGAAACCCACGCTAGTAGGAAGCTGCTGGTCGGCATCCTACACTGCGTTTGCTCTTACTCTCTGGGTTTCCTTGTGTTAGCTTATTCTGTGTAAAAACCCAAGGGAAGAACTTAACAAAAAGCATCTCTACATTGATAGTGTTTTTGTTTTCATTGCTGACTCCCTGAACTTCAAGGACAAATATCCATAGAGGATTCATTCATTTCATACCTTCCTTTTTTTTCTCATAATGTTACAGTGGGCATTGCTGAGAAGCAGAGCCATGCTTCTCACCAAGCTTCATGCCACATTCTGGGCCCTGCATCTATTTCCATGATTCAAATTATCACCTCCGTCTTTGATCCAAGCTTTCAACTTTGAATGCCAGAGACAGAGAAAGCCAGATCCTATTCACAAACACTAATTGAAGAATTACTTGGGCTATTCAAATTCAACATCATCCAAAACACACACCAAATTCTTCCCCAGTCTCTTTGGAACAGGAGGACATGTGAAAGAATTCAGCTGTCCTTGACTTTGTTTTGTTTTATGTCTTGCACCTCCCTGGTCCTGAAGCCCTCCATCATTTATTCAATCACAGCTGGTTTTCTATGTTCCTTCTGTCTTCTTACCAGGGCCCCTCAAACCTCGTGCAATTGAATCATTTTCCTGGTTCTCAAATGTATAGTTACTTTACTTCTTTCTCCTCATCCTACAATGTATTTCTCTAGTTTATCCTAGTTGGAAACTCTTACATAGTCTTCAAATTCTCACTCACATATGCATTTTCCAGCCATTGACTAATTATTTATGACTTCAAGCCCTCTGTTGTTGCTGACAATAACTAACTCTGCCTACGCCACTAGTCATGTTTTTGATTTTCACTATTTATGGGTCATCACTTCCTGCTAAGAGTCAAAATAGTGCTGGTAACCCAAAATGGGTACCTTTCTCAAGAAAGGCAATAAGGTACCTCCTTAGTGACATTATGGGTAAATGTGAATGGAATTATTAAATATTATTTTTACAGTGAAATATTTTCTTTCAGGATTATAATGAACAAAGGATTAGTTATGTTCTACATTATGTATTAAACTTAAGCTCACCCAAAACGGTGGATTCTTATTCAAATGTTAAGATGAATGGAATCATGAAATTTGCCAGTAAATGAATGGGGAGCTACAATCACCTTGAGTAAGATAAATCAGACCAAGAAGAAAAGCCCTCGTGTTTTTCTTATCTGTGGGTGATAGCTTTTATGCTCTAGATATATGGATTTCATTTAGAATTTTTACAGAGCTTAAGTAGCTAGTAAGGGACAAGGTGAGGGCGTGATTTTCTGAAGAAGGGAAAATAGAATATAATGTTATAAATATGAGTGATATAAATATAGACCAATTATATAATATAGATTTGTATAATAAATATATAAAATTTTATTATAAATATATATAACAGGTTAGTGAGAGAAACAGAAGAAATAATGTTGCAATTAGACATCATATATGACCAATTTAAACCCTTTGGAAAAAATTAATGTTTAAAAGTATAACAAGACTTTGTATTTTTTAAATAAAACTAAAAATAATCATTTTATTCATTTGCTTTCCTTTTTGAGAAATAAATTACTTGTCATAATAGTCACAGATTGTAATTGTATAATTCAAGGGTGTATGTACAAACATCACTGATTCCAACACCATATATAGAAAAATCACCTTTTCTGGCAGCAGTCCCAACACTTCCCTTCCCCCAACTCTTGACGTTTGTTTTTCTACACACTGTCTACATAGATTTAATAATTCTGTATGTTTTATACAAATAAAAATATACAAGTGCAATGTTTTATGTCTCCGTTTTTTATTTAGCATAATACTTTCAGCTTTTTTAACCTATCAGTGAATATTCATATTTATGGCTAAAGCTTTCTCATTGAACATATGGATCATATTCTGCTCTTTTACTCTTTCCACTTATCTGCTATGATGAATGATATTGCTATAATATAAAAGTACATGGTTCCTATGGACATTCATCTTTACTTCTTTTAATGGCATACTAAAGAGCAGAAATCTTAGGTCATAAATTAAATTTAAATTTGGGGAAAACTGCAAAGATGTTTTCCAACATAGCTGCACCATGTCACATTTGACTTCAGTTCCTTTACAACTTATCTAGCATCTGTTTCTCATGATCTTTGCTTTGAGGTTGTCTAGTGGCTGCAAACAGGTATTTCATTCAGCTTTTGACATGTGGTCACCCAAGAACTAATGATGCTTCCATCTCCTTATGTTAGAGTGCGATGTGTCCTCTGTTGAAGACATTGCAATCTATATTACAATCATGTTCTTATTTTTAATTCAGGTATTTTATTTAATTCAAGTATATATTGAAAGAACTGCTCCTATTTGCACGGCTTTCATTCTGTTTATAGGGTGTCTTTCAGCTTTTTTGATGGTGGCCCTGACACACTAAAGGTTTCAACCTTTTATGAAGTTCAACTTAAGCACTATATTACATTATTTTATATACATAGTGTCTTAGTCAGGGTTTCTATTCCTACACAAACATCATAACAAAGAAGCAAGTTGTGGAGGAAAGGGTTTATTCAGCTTACATTTTCCACATTGCTATTAATCACCAATCAGAACTGGAACTCAAGCAGGTCAGAGAGCAGATGCTGATGCAAAGGCCATGGAGGGATGTTACTTACTGGCTTACTTAGCTTGCTTTCTTATAGAACCCAAGATTACTAGTCCAGATATGGTAGCACCCACAGGGGGCCCTCCCCCCTTGATCACTAATTGAGACAATGTGTTACAGCCGGATCTCATGGATGCATTTCTTCATCTGAAGCTCTTTCCTCTGTGATAATTCCAGCTTGCTTCAAGTTGACACACAAAACCAGCCAGCACACATAACTTGAGTGTTACAGCTAAGAATGCACTGCCTAACTCAAGATCCATAAGATTGACATCTATGTTTTCTCTGAACTGTTTCTTTTTCAAGATTTATTTATTATATGTAAGTATACTGTAGCTATCTTCAGACACACAAGAAATCCGATCTAATTACAGGTGGCTGTGAGCCACCATGCAGTTGCTGGGATTTGAACTCAGGACCTCCAGAAGAGCAGTCAGTGCTCTTAACCACTGAGCCATGTCTCCAGCCCTCTTTGAGGTTGTTTTAAATTAGGCTTTCACATTTAGAAATAAGATGTATTTTCAGCTAATTTTGTAAGTGAAATGAAGTAATGGTCCAAATTCATTCTTTGCATATGGACATTCATTGCCCCATTTATTCCAGACACTTTTCTTTTTCATTCTCTGTATTCACATAATGATGTGTGATGTGAATGTGTGCCACATGGGTTTGAAGGTTGAGCTCCAATCATCAGAACTGCAAGAACCTTTACCTGTTGAGTCATGTTAGCCGGTAACCCCTCCACGACTATTCTTTTGCCCATTGAATTACCTTGTCACACATGTTGAAAAAAATCAACTGACTTCAAATCTATGGGTTCGTTCTTGAGTGTGTCCTTTTTCTCTGAGATCTCTCTGTCTATTCTTACTCCACAGCCATCCAGTCTCAATCACTACAGCTCTGCAATGAGCTTGGAAACTGCTATGTGTGCATCTTGCAGTTTTGCTCTTTTTTTAAGAATTGCTTTGGCTATGTTTGACAAATAAATTTTAGGGAGAACTTAACAAACTCTTTCTTTTCTTAAAGCTAGTAATTAGAACGCAATAGTGTTGACTCTATGGATCCATTCGTCTTTTTAGTCGTGTTTTTTTTCACCTGTGTATAGTGATAGTGATGTATTTATCTTTATTTAGCTTTTTGTTAATTTCTTTCAAAAATGTTTTGTGGTTTGCGATATGAAATGATTACTACAGCTGGATATTATTCAATATTTTACTTTTCCAGGAAACAATCAGTTACAGGAAGCAGCTTTGTACCACTCTGGTGGCCTTCTACCCAATAAAGTGCTTAATAATGACATATATTTATGACTTTTTTTTTTTTTTTTTTTTTGGTTTTTAGAGACAGGGTTTCCTGTGTAGCCCTTGCTGTCCTGGAACTCACTCTGTAGACCAGGCTGGCCTTGAACTCAGAAATCTTCCTGGCTCTGCCTCCCAAATGCTGGGATTAAAGGCGTGCGCCACCACTGCCCGTATTTTTGATTTTGATATCAAGCACTTTAAAGACATTCAAAAAGGAACATTTATTTCACAAGCTAACTTACTTTAACTGAAAATAATTCACAACCTATCAAGAGCTACAGTAAATGGTGACAGACCTGGATTTAAGGGGTCACTTATTCATCACAGCAACAGCACAAAAATCTGTCTGTAAAAAGCCATCCAGACATCATGAAAGTTCCATCAGATAAATCGCTCTGTCTCAAATTATTCAAACAATCTAAAACAGAAATTATCTACGGGCTGGAAGACTTACTCATAATTATAATGTTAGTGTTATCTGAATTCATGCTTATTGGTATAATTATTTACAGAAAAATAGAACTATTAAAGATAACACTTTCAAAACTAGTGATCCATCATCCATAAAGATATTTTGTTGTTTCATAAACTGTGCCTTGACACTTGCCACTAATTTCACATTCACATTCGTTATTCAACAAAGAAAAAAATGTTTGTTTTTTAAACCAAAAACTGAGATCTAACTACACTGTGTGACTCATAGGGTCTTAACAGGGATGGCTTCAGTTAGGATAAATACCATCTTAGTATAGATTCTATTATTGCAGTGAAACACTGTGACCAAAAGTAAGAAAAGGGTATCTTTTGTTCACACTTTCATATACCAGTCCATCATGAAAAAGAATTAAAGGTAAGAACTCAAAAAAAATCGAGGCATGCAGTTTTACTGGCTTGATCCCATGATTTGCTCAACCTGCTTTATTATAGAACCCAGGACCACCATTCCAGACATGACACCACTATAGGCTAGGCCCTCCCACATCAGTAACTGATTAAGAAAATTCCCTATATCTTGTCCTAAAGCCCAATCTTATAAAGGCATTCCCTCAATCTCTCCACTCAGATGACTTTAGCGAAACACACCAGCATGAATATATACTGGAAATATAGTTCACTGTTACGGCCCCAAGTTTGATCTATACCACAAAAGAGGGAGGAAGGAAAAAGGAAGAAAGGAAATAATAAACATTAGCAATATGTATACATAAACTCTAACTCAGATAATTACACTTTAAAGGGAATGAGTCCACCTTCTCAATCTGCATAACCAGTAAAAGTTTTTTATTGACTTTTATTTGATATTTTAGGGCTGGAGAGATGACTTGGCGGTTAAGAATACTTATTGCAGGCTGGGCAGTGGTGGTGCATGCCTTTAATCCCAGCACTTGGGAGGCAGAGACAAGCAGATTTCTGAGTTTGAGGCCAGCCTGGTCTACAGAGTGAGGATAGCCAGGGCTACACAGAGAAACCCTGTCTCAAAAAAAAAAAAAAAAAAAAAAAAAAAAACCTCTTGCTTGCAGCGGACCCACACTTGGTTCCCAGTCATGTCAGATGGTTTTCAACTGTCTGTGACTATAGCTCTCTAGTTCCAGAAGAAACCAAAACCCTCTTCTTGCCTCTATAAGTATCTGAATCACATACACATAATACCTCCATACACATATAATTTAAAACTCTTCAAGAAATTTCATGACAGAAGATTATAAGAATAATAATAAGGTGAACCTTTCTTCCCAAGCTTGAAAACTATGATATTTAGACAATAAATAAAGGTAAATTCTGGCCAAGAACCTGAGGCAACAAATGCCTCCTGTGGGTCAGCTGGCTACGTTACTACGTCCACACTCTTTAAAACCATCACTAGATGCAACTGAAGCACTGTCTGTCACAGCACCCTTATAACACAAGTGGCTAAGAAAGACACCAGGTATCCAAAGAATGCAGTTGTGTATATATGTAATATAGTGAACATTTTCAAAATCAAGCAGATCATTGTCCAGTCAACTGGCTAGCAATTTAGACAGGTACTTTCAGACTCCTGAGAGCTACATACAAAACAATCTCCATAAAATATGCAGACAGGCCCAGAAAACTATCAAGTCAATATGTACAAGAGAAAATATGGATTTTATTTATACAATATACCTCATCCAAAAAGGAGTTCATAAACAGAAAGATATGCGTATTAATGTTGTGAGATACTGTGTTCCCAACAGATTTCTAAGAATCATTTGTTAAGTTGCTGTTTAAACCAAGTATTTAAGATATAAGGATACCTAATTTACAATTAATTTCTGATCCATGTTAGAAAAAATACTTTACATTATTAACTTTAAGTTAATATTAGCACAAACTATATGGAAATTAGTGTTTACTTTTCATTTTCAAATTTGTATTTGATCCATGCACTATTATACATTCTTGTACTACTATCATAAGTATTCTTAATTTTACTAGCGTTGAGCCTACAGCCTTTTGTACACTGGGCCAGTGTTCTCTACCACTGACTGTTCTATCCATATTTAGCTTCTTACCTTAATATATAGAATGATCACACAACTGCTAACCAAAAAAATGTGAGAAAGACAATTTTTTTTTTGAAACACAAAAGTATTTCAGCAAGGTGACTCAGAACCAAACTATGTCTAAAAAACAAGAGACCTGTTCTCTTGACCAGTGAAGAATTAGTAGAAACTATTAAGGAAAACTTCCATTCCTCCCCATAAAAGCTGAGCCATCTAGACCCGGATGGTAACAAATAGGACAAAACGAGAAGAGCTCCTTCTCTGAAGAACGTCTTTCAAGATCCTGAAAGATACAGGAACTAACTGACCCTAACAAAAAGGTGCCATCACTTCTCCCTCAGATTACCTTCAAAATAGAATGCAAGTTAAAATGCCAAAAAAAAAATGCTCATTGTGAAATTTAATAACTGTTGGGCCACCATAGTTGACTTTTTAAAGGGACTTAATAAAAGTAAATATTAGAGAAAGAAAATGATTCGGATTCCACCACACACTCTATACTACAGGGACTACGACATTCTCTCATGACTTCTGGAATGATAACAAAACTCTCTTTAACCAGAGAACATAAACAAGATGTACAAAGTGAAAGCATGGAAACAGCTCAACCTAAAAACATAGATACTACGTTCAGCAGAAACAACCATCAGACCATTACACAGAAATACCAAGACTCTTCTGAACAAAAATATCATCTAAAAGACATCTACCCCTTTCCATGTTCTTATTAGAAAAGTTTTATATCTGCACAATTACCTTGCATTTGCAAAGAGAGGTGTGGAACCAGGCATCTTCATGCTCACAGGTGGAACAGAATTTATGTACTGTTTTAAGAGAAACCTGGCATTACCTATCAAAGTAGAAAGTGCACACACTGCCTGAACTAGCAGTTGTAGTTAGCAGCATTACAACAAAAGGCGCTGGTCCATGTGGAAAGCAAAACTGTGTAAAGATGTGTCTTACAGCCTTGCCTAAAATAGTAAATCAGCAGAACAAACTGTCTATGGGAGCACAAAGACTCAAGAAGCCAAGGAGGCCCACACTGAACAACAAATCATAACAGTGAGACATGATGGCTGAGATAATCAGGTAGCAGTAGAGTGAGATCTTCCTCTTTAAAAATATTTATTTATTTTATATGTGTGTTGAACGTATGTATGAACACCAATGCAGTGTACTGGGAGACTAAAAAAGGTTATCAGATCCCTTGGAAGTGGAGTGATAGGTCTTTGTAAGGTACCTGATGAGGGTGCTGGGACCTGAGTTCTGATCTTCTAGATGTATAATGTGGCACATAGGTAAAGAGTATCACCTAAATTAATTAAGTGTTTGTGCATCTGAAAGTGAATGAGCCTCTTCATGGGCATGTGCATATGTACGTGCGTACGTGCATACGTGTGTACGTGTGTGCGTGTGTGTGTGTGTGTGTGTGTGTGTGTTTGTGTCTGTGTCCTTCTATGTGCTCACCTGTTTACATACCTATTAATAAGCACGTTCAGCATAGAAATTGGCTATCTAAACTCAATTTGTTACCCATGACATAGATCCCACTAGAAGGCAAAGCATACCAGGCATTTTATATCTGTATATACTCAAAAACTATAAATATAATTTTCAATAGATGTGATGTTATCCCCCAAAATATGTAGAAATCTTATTATGCCAGATAATGCTTAAATGCATTTAGTTTCAAAATAAGATACAAAATGGTACAATCAAAGCAGTGCTGAAAGATATCACTACAAAATAAACTGGAATATACTCATGGTGGGTGGGCGGTGTCTAGAAATTTTCCAAATATTCACTGGGCAGTTAGTTGGACTACATTTTTTTTTTTGGTCTTGAGTTTTCTACTGGAGTTTTCCTTGTCACTTTCTGGACAGTAGGTAGTGTTACTGTGTCAGTATCAAAGACAAACAGTGTTCTTTTGAAACAAAGTATCCCTTGTTTCATTCTTGAGATACCTCCATGTACACAATGTGTCAACATTTCTGCATTCCCAGCCTGTCTCTGCCCTGGGTCTCCCTTAGCAGCTGTTTTCTCAGCAGATATCAATCAGAGCCTTAGCCTTTTGTCTCTCAGATGTTGTTTTCCTGTCTCTCCCACTGCTAAGCATTGATCCCACCATCCTGCAGGAACAGCTCTGCCCCAGTCCTCAGACCAAGGCTGGATTGAAGGAAAAGTTAATGTAAGATCACCTTCATTTCTATAATCTTACTGTAATAGCTGGGGTTTTACTTCAGTGAAAGACTAGATTTCTGAGCCATTTTCCTGCAGAGTTAGAAGCGAATTCCACACCCTCTACTGTGTAGCATTAAGCTTTTCAGGTGAGTATTTCATATTTGTGTGTAGGCTGTTAATTTGTGAGATCAAATTCCATGTCTTATTCTTGTATGGCTTCTGAGCTGATGCTCTAAACACACACACACACACACACTCTGTTTTTCTACCTTATATTAAAGCATTTGACAAATGACTGCTTTATTTGAACTGAACCTGTAGGATTTGTTCAAAGATGGAATGGTCTCAGAGACTTAATTCAATCAACAAGTAATTGTGAAGGGACTGTAATAGAAAAAAAAGTTAGGAAAAAAAAGCTACCGTTTCTATCCATGAAAAAGACCTTAGAAAACCGTGCTAGAATAATTACTGTTTTGGCTTCACCCTGAGCAAGCAAAACATGTAAACCTTCTTGCCTGAGGTCCTGATTTCACAGATGGGCAAACTGCAATCAAGCTTGCTTGCCTGGAACCCAGACTATTGCCAACACTCACATTCACCTCCTGTCCCAACCCCATGGGTCCTGCTTGCTTAACACTACTTGACAATATTTGTGTGCTTGCCCACTTTTCAATTGTTGCCTTGAGTCTAAATTCCTTTTCCTCCCCTTCTAGCTCAGGCTATGGGCTAGGATGTGAATTTCTTCCTCCTGTCCCAGAGTACCTTCTGATACCTGTTTTTACCCACATGCCCAAATAATAAGCTGTCCCAAAACACACAGGGCCTTTTGTTTCAGGCTCCTTTCAAAAGCCCAAGAGTGCCACTGCAGCCGCAGCCAGTGAATGCACTTTAAACAAACAGCAGGGCTTACTAGCCATGCAAGGTCTTCTGCTCATCCACCCTTCCCTTGGCTTTGCCCAGCGCTGAGCAGTCAGATAAGAGAGCATGCTGCAGGATGGCTTCTGGCAAAAGTTCCCTCATTTAGAGGCTACTCCTACAGTCTGTTAGAAACTAGAGCAGCTGTCCTATTACTGGCAGCGCATGAGGCTGACAGTGAGGCCAGAGAGCAGGCCAAAAAGTGAGAGCTGAACACAGTTTTATACCCAAGACCCATCCCACCACTCTCTGCCACTTTCACAGGCCCTTTCAAATGCATTTCTTTCCCCTCGTGGGTATATCATACATAACTGCTATTCAAAGTGTATTGATGACCTCATACAGACGCCACCACCAGCAGCAGCAGCAGCTTTGCTAACTTTTTGATAGAAATAACCTTCGATGGAAATTTGACAGGATTTCCAGTTGTTTTAATTTTAAAGATACAATGAATAAAGCTATCGCAAGTTTTTAATATAAAAGTTTTTTTTTTCTCAGTCATGGGTTGAAAGCACTTTTAAAATTAGGAGAAGTGTCAAACTGTTTTCCAAAGTATTACATAGTTACCAGTCATGTGTAAGTGCTGTATTCACTTGCTTCATATTCTCTCCTAAACTTGATGTTGGCAATTTTCATCTAGAAACATCATGATTAATGTTGTGACATCCAAGTGTTTTTTTCAGGTGTGATTTTATTTTCAGTTATGTGAATATGCATGTGTTATGTGTCAGAGTGTGCAGATGAGTTCAGGTACCTGTGGAAGACAGACTTCAGATTCCCCTGGAGCTGGAGTTACAGGGAGTCAGATCCTCTGCAAGAGCAACAATATTCTTAATCACTGTGCTCTACTCTGAGGCTTTTAAATTTTCATCATTTGAATGAGAAAAAGAAACACCTGGCCTGGAGATATGGCTCCGTGGCTAAAGCAGCAGTTGCACAAATCTGAGAACCCCAGTCTTTGTCCACAACATTCACTTAAATGCTGGGCAGGTGTGGTAACGACCTGTAAACTCAGCAATCTACAGTAAGCAACACGGAACTTTCCTGGGAAAGGTGGCTAGCTAGATTATCCCAAATTGGTGAGTTTTCAGCTCTGCAAGAGACTCTTTCCATAAATGAAGTCAAGCAGAATCTAAGAAAACATCTAACATCAACTTCTTATCTCTGTGCGAGCACACACACACACACACACACACACACACACTCATGGGAGTGGAACCATAAGTTTTCTGCGAAAACTAGTGAAGGCAGGATTTCCATGGAGGGAAAGAAATATATTTGAAAAGGTTTTTTGAGTTCAAACCCTGGGAATCACATGATGGAGAGAAAGGACTCCATCAAACTTTGACAGCCACACATATGCCATGTGTGATTTACATTCATTTCATGGCTATGTTTTAGTTCTAAAAACTATTTGTTAAACTATATATGTATACCCAAGAAGATAAATTATATGCTTTGCTACACAAGTATGAACACTTCTGTTGAACCCCATGCCCCAGTAAAGTATTGTAACATGTATCTGTAATCCCATAATTTTTACAGTGACACAGGGGTTTCAGAAAGGAGAATCAAAATGGTTAATCCTATCTCAAAGTGGAGGACTGACAACCAAGATTGTGCTTTGACCTCTATTTGTGAGCCATGGTATGTGTGACCACATACACACACACACACATACACACACACACACACAAACAAACACACACAAACACACAAAGCATAAACATATAAACATCTTAAAACAAAACATATTCAGATACATGAAAGATAAATAATATATGTGTGTGTATTAAAACAAAACATGGGTTCTATTATTATGACAGCAAAAATATAAGAGGCCTTAACTTACCATCAGTTATAAATTTTATAGATCAAGCCAGGCAGTGGTGGCGCATACCTTTAATCCCAGCATTTGGGAGGCAGAGGCAGGCAGATTTCTGAGGTCAAGGCCAGCCTGGTCTGTAGACTGAGTTGCAGGGCAGCCAGGGCTATACAGAGAAACCCTGTCTCAAAACACAAAAAGCAAATAAAGAAAGAAAAGTTATAGATCAATACACAAAATTAGTCCATTTGTGTCATCTGTACACAATCTTCCCTTTGTTAACAATCTTTATCTGGGAAAACAATTACATTTCACACATGAAAGTTTCTATTGTTAATACACATGAGAGTAATGTTGTAAGAGCTATATGTATGGATTAAGCCTTCAAATCAAAATGAGTAATAATATCACTTTTCAAAGTAAAGACCAGAAATATTGTGTTATAAAATGAGACTATCACTGTCTGTTATTATAATATGCCCTAAGCAATCATTTCAAAGAGGTGTAAAATGCATATTTGTGGTTGTGTTCAAATTGATATTGAAGGCAAAAAATCATAGTAGGAAACTGAAAACACCCAACATACTTGTTTTTCCAAGTTGTATGTTGCTTTAATGCAAAACCAAGTAGAAATGACACAATTGAAATATTTTATTTAGACTGTGGAGTCTTTCAAGAATACAGAGAATGAATTCCAAGTAAAAAATAAAAACACCACATCCCTAAACAAGTCACTCATGCTTACTCCTCTAAGATTCTGAACATTGGAAGCGAGAGTAAGAAGTGCATAAAAGTCAGAAGACAGAAAGGGCTGTGAAACGTCATTCTTTAAATTACACACAGCCATTATCATCATGACCTCACATCTGTAGTTACCTGTTCCGGACAACCCCAAGACCTGCATCATCAACAATCTGTCCAAGATGGAAGTGCTGCCTGCCCTTCACCTGCTGATCCCAGTAGGTCTAGTGGACCCTTCTAGACCATACACAGTTCTAGTTAATCTCAGTGAGTCAAAACAAAACACCCAGCGTATTTGAGAGATATTTGTGGGGAGGGGTATGGTAAGGAGATGTAATGACTTATATGTGTGACTTATATGTGTGAAGGTGTAAAATAATAATGGTGATGATAATAATAAACTTTTTAACATTACAGTTTAAATACTATTCATTTTTGGAAGTATACACTTGCTTATGACTAATATAACTTTAATGGTTTGCCACTAAGTAAACTTTTTACAACTAGGGAGAAAGAAATGAAGTTGTGTGCACCCATTAAAAACAGAATAGACCAACTCTATAAGCACATAATCACTGGCACTTTGAACTTTGTTTCAGAGAGAGAGAACTTCCTGGAAACCTGTTTTCAGAAGAAGGAATTTAATTATTCAATTTCCATCTTTTTCACTGTTAGATGGCAAAATGTCACAAGACTGTTTATGAACTTCAACTAACACCCCTCCATGGTTTTTCTATAAACATCTATCTGCCACTCCATCTTGTACAGATATTTAACCCGATCAGAACAAGTTCCAGATAACTCTTCTTGCTGTCACTACATATTAATATATAAATAAAACACCTAAAATTTAGCACTCTCTCTATTGGCATTTGTAATATATTTTTTTCTGCATTCCCGTGAAAAAGAAAAACTAGTAATTAGGTAAAGTCAGGAATAAAACATAAAGCTCAAAAATATATATATATAATTACTTCAAGAAGTTTTATTTTGCTTATGTTAAATAGAACATCTTCACAGAGATTGAGTCCTAGAACACCCGGGGGTAAGGAAAGGGAGGTATGATAACAACAGTATTAACCATTATTATCTAGCAAAAGTCAAGTGTTTCCTCTGTCTCATAGTTTAAGGAAAAAACATGAAAAGAATATTGTGAATCTGCCTGTGGCAAAGGCTTTGAGTTCTGTGCCTTATGGAAGCATGGAGTACTAGATATAATAAGACAAAGAAATAAAATTAAAACGAGATAGTTGGTAACTGAATCTCCAGGGAGAAAGTGGATCCCAAAGTACAATCAATTGACTTGTCCCAGGTGGTAGAATATTTACTATGCTGATATGTTTAATACCTTTTAAAGTGTGTACCAATTTAACCTACAGTCTAGAAAATTAATAGTCTTGTTGATGTGCCTCCCTCCCATCACACCAGGTTTTCTCCTCCATCTCTGCTAACTCCACACTGCTTGACATTCTTCTCTGGGATCTCCATATATGCCCAAATGCTTCTCTTAAATAAAACCATTTTCCTGGTCACACAGAGATCTCAACCCTTTAGAACCATTGTCATGTCTCTCTTCCATAGCCACAGTATATAATTCTTTATAATATATTGGAATGATTTAAAACCTGTCCTAATTTAAAAAAAATGCTAACAAAAAACATATTTTGCTTCAAGTTTTGTGCTAAACAGATTTAACCTCTAAGCAAACTCCATGAATTATCATCTTGTGTCATTGATAAAGCAAGTTTCTTAAACAGCAGGTAAAGCTCATGATATACTTAAGCAAGAGACGCTGAACTCAGTTTGGAATCTTTCTACAAGTTCTGGCTCTTTGCAGCTGTGAAACTGAACCTCATGCAAATACCTTTTATCTTCACCTATCCTACAAGCTGAGGCCAAAGTCAGTAGTGTCTTTTTCTTCTTAACACTTCTTTGGACAGCTCACACTACTCAGCATTAACTTGCATGTATGATAAGAGCTTAAAGGGAGGGACATATACAGAATATATGCAGACTATTTCATGTGAGGGTCCATAGCACATTCTATGTGGTCTTTACTTGTATCTTAAAGGCCCATGCAATTGTAAACAGATGCTTCTGGAAATAAAATTCATGGAAGTCAGTGCATGTATGCAAATGTGTTTGTTTGTTAGGGGTCAAGCTGCTCTTTTGTTGTTTGTGTTCTGTTTTGGGGTTGCTGTGGAACAAGCCAAGGGCCTCCCTCATGCTGGGCAGGAAAACTAACACTGAGCAACACCCCAGCTACATCGAATTGCCTTTTTTATGCATTAATTCCTTTTCTAGCTCATATTTTATTCATTTAACTCATCTACTCTCCTAAGATATCGTCGTAAACAAAATATTTCATCTTCTATTTCTTTAATAACTTCACTCTCCTTTCACAATATTGATGAATATTTATTTATAAACAAGAGTCAGATAAAATGTGCCTTTCATTCCATAGTGAGCACTGTATTCTTATCAGAAATACGCCCTCATCCTTCTGAGAGGGAGATTTGCAACATTGAAAAAGCA
The DNA here is from genome assembly GCF_008632895.1 of Mastomys coucha. NCBI lineage: Eukaryota > Metazoa > Chordata > Mammalia > Rodentia > Muridae > Mastomys > Mastomys coucha. Next base: position 71,652,566 of record NW_022196903.1, read on the forward strand.
GGCTGCTGAGCAACTGCTCCTCCCACACCCAAAACTCCACAAAGCCAGTGTAATAGGTTGGCAGGCAGAGTGGCCTTTGAAAGTAAGTTAGAATAAAACAAACTTATTATCACTATATATGATTGCCACAGCAGAAACTTAGGGCAAGGAAAGAAACAGCAACAGCAAAAGCACACCTGTATGGAATTCACTATCAACTAATACAACCATTCAAACACATACATGGTTGACCACAATTCTACCTGGAGACATTAGTAACTGATCCTCCAACCAAGCTTCTGCCACATGGATCATAAACCTGAGAAGCCATGAAAGGAACTGCATTCCTCCAGGGAAGGTGAAGGGGAGAGGCTTCTCTATTTGCTGATATCATATACTTTCCAAATACTAATCCACATGACCGTCAGTATCAGTCGTTTAGGCAGGTCGGCACTCTGTCACTTAAGAAGGCAATTCTCTTCATCTCTACTCCTACTTTACAGTCACATAAATGCAAAACTGCCTATTACACTGCTGGAATGTCATCAAAATTCTAACAAGAGAAATAAATCCATGACTTTCTCCATACTATAGTTATTGACTGCAGCTTCAGTGGATCCAGCTTTGGTCCCTCTGCACATGCGACTTATACAAGAAAATTAACTACTTTAAAGTTAAGGCTGGGGAAGGGGTTATCATTCAGAAGAACCTCAATAGAGCAAATTAAGTCTTTGGTTTTTCAGTTTATTTTTATGCACACAATCAGACCTACTGACATGATATACTGAAGCAGCATGGCTATGCCACCATGCATAAGTTAAGCTTTTTAGAAACATTTGCGAACAGAAAAACTGCCATGCCATCCTTGATAAAGACTGAAATGTACTGAAGTGACGCTGAAGATAGCAATGTGTAATATAAGATTCACTGCAAGAAACTGATGCAAAACTTACCGAAAAATTAAAATTCTTAGGAACAATCCTCCCAGAGCTAATTCAACGTTCCCATTAGTGTAAATACTTCTAGGAATAAGCACAGTCACTCAGAACATTTTTCCCCCCATATATAGGGATTTCTATAAGGCGGCTGAGCAGGACTGAGGGTGCCTGTGCTGAATCCTATCATACAGCTAAAACTATCAAAATGATATGTTTACAAGACCAGAGTACAGCCTCATTCTTCAATAGCTCGCTAGCCATTCTCCGTGTCTTGAAGTTAGCCAGGGATGAACAAAAAGTATTATCTTTCTATTTCCTCAAACCAAGTTTTCCGGGTGTTCTGCATACCAAGCAAAACACAGTGTGTAATGCACCGCTATTAAAGTTGAGAGAGTTTCTGTCTGTGAAGTAGTGACGGAGCCAAGGACACACAGGTTCAAGTCCAAGCTGAATATTAGGCGGGTGGTTTGAAAACGTCAATCCAGAAAGGCCTAGAGGAAGGGATTCAGTCTTCCACTGTTGCCAACCTTCCTCACCCCTCCCCTCTTTTCTCTCTTGTTCCCTTCCAGGCTTCTCTTTCCTTGTGGTTTCTCATGGAGACGACAATCAAAGCAGAAAAGGCTGGGTTTTAAATTAGTATGATACACACTGGGAATGTATAATCCCCAGGAGGAAAAAAAAAAAAAAGAGGAAGAAACTGTTGAAGAGGGGAGTCGGGGACGGTTGGAAACATATCTAAGTGACAACCTCCCCACCCCCACCCTTTATAGCTCATATCCATAGATTGTTCCTGTACTCTATTCTTTTCAGTTCCCAGTACTCTGTCCAACTTGACCCTTAATCCCGACAATGTAAAGAACTGCAGGGCATCCTCTGCGCGAGCGTGCCTCTTTTGGTACAGGAAACCAATTTTCAAGAAGCCCCTGAATCCGGACAGTTGTACCAGGCAAGGATGCTCCCACCATCCCACCCTCCAGGAAGGGGTTGAGGATAAGAAAGAGGGGGGAGATGAAGAGAAGATAGATAAAAGATATGCAAAGATGAGCCGAAGGGTGAGTGGCTAAAAGGAAGACAGGGAAGAAAGAAAGGGTGGGAAGGAAGTGGGGCTGGGTGAGAGAAGAAAGGGATGAAAGAAAGGCTGGAAAGGAGAAAGGAGCGGAGAGGAGAGAGGGATGTTGGGAAAGATGAGGGCGGGAGGGCTGGAGAGCAGGAGGGAGGGGAGGACGAAGAGGATGGGAGGGAAGCAGGAAGGGAGGGAGGCAGGCAAGGATGGAGGATGCTCTGCCCGGGACTCACCTCTGTGGGTCGGTGGGAGTTTCTCGCCTCCTCCTCCTCGTCCTCTGTCTGCAGCAGCTGGCGCGGAATGACAGAAGCTGCTGGAGAGGCGGCGGTGGGGACTAGGGCAGCTGCTGCAGCTGCTTCTGGTCGAGGTGCGGTGCCGCCCGCTCCGCCCGGGTCTCCGCCTCACTCAGGGCTGCCAGCAAAGCCGCTCCCCCCTCCCCCCGCCCGCCCCGCGTCCTGCCCAAGCGAGCGGCAGCGGCCCGGATCGCCGCTAGGGGAGGTGCCCAGTGCGCACGCGCGGCCGCTCACTTGCTTGCTTGCTCGCTCGTGCCCGTGACTCGCCCAGGCTGCTAAAGGATGAGCACGCGGGCGCGCCGCCCTGGAGCGCCCGAGGGGAGGGACTGGAGAAAGGAGCCACAGAGGGCGCAGGTGCCGTCTCCATGGCAATGGCGTTACCCTCTGGGCGGGGACCAGGAGCTTGATGCGGGCCCTGCGGGGAGGGGCTGGACTCCTGAATGATCTGCTAGGGCGACTGAGGGCAGGATGGGGTTGCGCACTCAGAAAGACCATAACACGTGGCAGCAGGAGGCCAGGGCCCGGTGCAGCCCAGGTGGACCTGTAGCCCCCCCGAATGCCAGAGAACCTGCAAGAGGATGGAACTGTTAGAGAAATCATGTCTGTGGCTGTTAAACAAGCCTCAGTGAACGCATTTTCCGAGAAAGACATTGTAGTTGTCGGTATTAAGCACTCTAGGCATGTTGAAATATCCAAAATGTTTAAGGTTGCGCTCTGTCTTCATAGAGGTTGGGAACATGCATTAGAGACATGAGTGCCTTGCCAGCAAAAAGTACTGGGAGCTTGGTGATGGGGTCTAACGGCGAGATTTGCTTAGAGGCAAAAAACGGTACACACCTATATACAGGAAGAAGCATAAGTTACAATTGTCTTTGTTCGATCACAGTGAGTGCCGAATGACAACTTTGGCTTTGTCTGTACTACATCAAAGCGCAAAAAGTAGAAGAAAGCTTCTGGCAACTTGGAATGCTGCCTACACTGATTCCATCTGGAATCCTTGTCCACTGCCACTGGATCTTTTGTTCATGCTATACTTAGATGACCCTGTATCACCGGATACACGCATTCCTAATGCCCTTTTATCCTTGGCTGTGTCGCGGTGTTTTCATCCACTGTTGCTCCTAAATTGAACATATTCAGTTGTTAGGAAATTACATGGCGCTCAAGTGTCTTGCTATCTCTACACTAGCTCTTTATGCTCCTCTTCTTTCTTCCCCAATGTCTCCTTGACTGTGTTTTGTTTTCTCATAACCGCTGATCACATTTAAAATGTCTAGGAGAAAGTGGGCAATATCATCAAATGCAAGCTAAACGATAATTTCCGGACACCTTTATCACACAGTTGTGCTTCAGGACCACGGACAGTAGCATCTCTGGCAGGCCCTCTTTCTTTCCTCACAGTCTTTTCTTTGCTCTCAGACTATAGAAACTGAAGAAATACAGAGGGGGGGGGACTGCGGGGGGGGAATTACCTTGATGGGTTAAGTAAATAAAATATACAGATAACTTAAAGAATTTGTGCTGTAATATATGACTCCATGAACTGGAGCAGACTGGCAGCTGGTCTTCAACTAGAGTTTGAAAAAAAGCATTGGTTTAGAGTAAGCACTTGCAAGATCTTGTATTGTGGAACTGGCAAGAGTCTAGCTGGTGAAGTGTTTCTATAAAAGCAGGGAAAGCCCATAGCAAAGCTACATGATGCCACCCAGGAAGCAAAAGGCACCTTAAATTTTAAATACTCCCAGAATAAGGTGTAAATAGTTCCAGTTAAATGAGGTGGAATACTCAAAGGGCTGCATTTTTTTCTGGTATTATTACTGACATTATTTTTGCTTTTGTTTTTTTTTTTTGTTTTGTTTTGTTTTTCAACACAAGGTTTATGTGTGTAGCCCTAAGCTGGCTCTGTAGACAAGGATGGTCTCAAACTCAGAGATCCAAGATCTACCTGCTTCTGCCTTCCAAGTGCTGGGATTAAAGACTTATGTCACCACTGTCCAGATATTACTGTGATATTTTTTCCACTTGTTTGGGTGAATCTGGAGGATATAAACTGAAATATATAGATTTTTGGTTCTGCTAATTAGCCTTACATTTATAATTCTGCTCTAATTGGCAACAAATTAGTCTATACTATGTACTTCCCTGTGATAATGAGATTTCCCTTGGATAGCTCTGTAGTGAATATCAAGACTATAAGATATTATTGAAAGAAATTTGAAAGTAATTTGTAAGCTTCTCGTTCAAGAAATGTTTAAATTAGTGTTAATTATAAATACACTACAAAACCATCTCCAATTTCTCATACCTTATCCCTAGCTCATGCTTTCAAAATGAACCAAATTGTTGTCTGTCAGATTGTCTAAGGAAATTATTCAAGCAATAGATTTAAGGCACAATCAGGCAAATGGCAGCTGATAATTTTGCTTTCTGCTCCCAAGAAATTTAGTAACTCATATGTACTTTGAAAGAAGGGAGCCCTCCTGCCTATTTCTATTGAAAAATCCAAACAGAACATGAAATTTGTCATTTTTTCAAATGATAGTATAAACTTCATATATAATATCATATTTGTCATCCATGAAGCTATCATTTTGTCTTCTCCATATACCTTTATTTCCTTTGTTGGTGGCTAGATTTTTTTTTTTACATCTTTGATTTTTCTGCATTCAAACTGTTGACCTTATATACAGCCCTCAGAAAAACATAAGCCTTCCACTTCCCTATTCATTCAAACTATAAATGCCAAAAAATAACAAAGAGCATTGTTAAATCCACACTTTTGTGCTCAAATGGAAAAGTATCATATAAATTAAGGATAATTTTATCTGCTATGATGTGACATCTAGATTTTTTAGAAAAGACTCCCAAACAACACTGACAATCTTGAGTAAAATTACACCTAGAGCTTATACATTTAAATGTCAGAACTCCGTAGAATGAGGCCCTTATTCAGTCTGTCAGCTTTGAAAATTTGTTTCTGTAATGTTCTTCTGAGAAATGTCTCTTTTAATAGGGTTTCTACCTTAGATTCACAGCAAAACTGAGTGGAGACTGGAATGTCTATAAATCGTTTACAGCTTCCCACACAATCATCTTCCTTCTAAACTAACCCATCATTATCCCCCAAGTCCTGAATTTATAGTAAAGTTTCTTCTTGGTTTGTTGCATACTTTGGATTTTTCAAATAATGTAATCACATGTATCACAAACCATAGCATCACGAGGAATGATTCTATTGCCCTAAAATACCTCAGTGTTCTATCCATCCCTGTGTTCTTTCACTCCCTGACTATGATTTGTCTCTTGTTATGATTTATTTTTTAATCTTCTAATTATGTGTATATGTGTTTGGGCACACATAAATGGAGGTGTCTGGGGAACCTAACAGAAGATGCTAGATCCCTAAATTGGGAGATTATAAGGTAGTTATGTGGGTGCTGGGAACTGAGCACAGGTCTTCTGCAAGAAAAGTGTGTACTCTTAACCACTGAGCCATTTATCTAGACTCCCATTCCCCTTTTGTCTTTTTACTCTACCCACAATTTCACTCCCTCCCAAGTTGTCCCATTGATAATCATACTGTAAGTAATTTATCAGACATTTGGTAATATATATATATGTAATATGTAATGTGTAGTGTGTAATATGCAATATGTAATATGATATATGAGGTATAAAGACTATATGATATATCACATACAGATATGAGATGTGAAATATGATACACAATGCACAACACGAGATATGATATATAATTATATTATACTCCATAATATATATATATAAAAGATCCCAAAACAACCCCCCAACTCATAAATAATTTCATTTCCAGATACCTATTTTCTCTTTAACACTGAATGATAATCCATTAATACAGGCTGAGACAAAGTTTACTCATTTACCTACTGTAGAACTTCTTAGTTGACTCTAATTTTCGAGAATCATAGAGAAAGCTACTATAACAATTTCAACTTTAATAACCTATTAATTTTGTTAGTCTTAGTCAACTGACTACCCATCAATTTTAATCTATATAAGTCTACTTTATTTTTGGATATCAGTCCCCAGATTTATACTATTTTTTAAAAGATAGTTAAACAACAAAACTCCCACTTTAATTATTTGTATGTACTCCTTTTAGTCTTAATTCTTCTAAGACATAACTTTTTTCTGCAGTTCTTATTTTCTCTGACCAGGCCATATAAAATATCAATTCTAAACATTATTTTTCCAGACACAGTTATTATTGATACACTTAGATAAACACGTCTATGATATATTTATAAGAAAACCTATTGTTTAAAAATAAACATATTACATGATTTATCTTTGATTGTTTAGAATAAATAAGTCTGTTATGAGCTACTTGCATAAGATGTCCTTGGCTCTGTAAGTAAGGTAGAAAGTGATGGTGGAAAATACCTGATGTCAACCTTTGACCTCAAGATGCACGCTCCCACTCCCACACACAGACATGAGAATAATTTTAGAATAAAGGTATTTTATTTTATTGATAATATTTTTCTACTGAGCCTCTTCATTTTAAAGATGGAGAAGCTGAGACTGAACATTACTTCCCTCATTAGCTAACAGAGCAAATCAGCTGCTGCATAGTCAATAAACTCTATGTGGTAGTGACTAAGGAACAACCCCTAGTTCCCAAGCTTTCCTTGATAATTCCATTGCATATGTGGTAATTCTAAGGCAGAAACTCAGCAGAAACTGTACGCATATGGAGTCTAGTTTATCATCATTATAGAGAGAAAGTAAACAATCAGTTGATGTGGCCTAGGATTGGCTTCTGTGTTGGGTACAAAAGAGTCACATAATCCAAGATGTTACAAAGTAGAAAACTACAATAAGCTCCTAATACCTGCAACTGGAAACCTTTTGTGCATGGTTGACATCCATGTGAATACAGACACTCCTGACTGGCAGTTTATAGTATTTTCTACATTAGTTTGGATTAGCAAATATGATTGTAAAATACATAATCATAATCAATGTCATTTACAGATTATTTACTAGTGTTGCAACATGGAGATAGTGCTTTCCACCTATTAAGACACAAAATGATTAGGATCTTGGACAGTTTTAGAATACAGAATTTAAAACACATGGTCTTTCTTAATCAAGGCTGGGTCCAATGACATTAAAAATGACCATCATGTTTATGCTGTTGGGTAAAATGTTTTGCATCACAGGACAAAACTGACAAGTGATGGGGTTGGGTTCCAACCTATTCATTTGGAATGCAAAGTCCACACTATTTTTCTCAGTACTCTACTTTTTCTTGGCAATAGAAGAAAATGGAGGTGGTAGATGAAGATTTACTTTTAGCATGGACATCAAAACATTTGAAAAGGAATTTGAGTGATTTAGAAAGACAATAATAAATGCCTCTCAAAGATTGAGGCTGCCCATCTCAATACAGGGGATATCCTTCTGTCTATGGAAATGTCTTCACTCTATGTACAAATGGCTTCACTCTATGTACAAATGTACACATATTTCTTTTCTGTAGAGTTTTTTTCACAATGCTTTATTCTGATTTAAAAATAAAGGCCACGGAATAAGCAAACCTCTAATAGTATAAAGTCTACACTTTTGGTGTCTGCTGATATTGTTGTTATTTTCACAATCTTACTGAAGCTTCATTTCAAAACTTGTCAAGGAACAGACACTGGAAATCTTGACACATTGGTCTAAACCTCCATTGAAGAAATATTTGACACTTGCCTTTTAAATGACAATCAAAATTCTCGATCTTGACTATTTTTATTAAAAAACAAAATCAGGCTGATCTCACAGTTATTTAAAGAAACAGGCAGTGAACAGGTAGGTTCAATATGCAGAGATAAAAGCATGTAGAATACAAGGCAGATAGCTTCTCCAGAAAGAAAGCTTATCTGCTCTCATTCTAACAGCTACACAACCTCTACCATGAAGCCCACATGCTTCAAGCTGAGGTAAGTCTGACCATGTGTCCAAAATAAAACATATCTAACTGGGATTCCATGTACTTTACCCTACATTTTGTTTAGAAAATTAAAGTCTTACCCCATGACTACACTTCATTTTTGGACGACAACATTTGGCATAAGAATTGATATATGATGGAATTTGGGCACACAGTTGAGAATAACTTTTTGATGGCTTCTGAGAAACAATTTTCTTTTAAAGAGTGCTAATATAAGAACTAGCCACTTTCCATTGGGTCTTAATGGCATGTGGGTGTAAAACAAGGAAGTGACTCAGTCATTTTATGATTGTATCATGCCAGCTCCAGGCAGTAAAAACTAAACTACTGTTTCTAAACAAAAAAAACCAAACTGCATTCAATGCAGGGCACAGGGCAAGGCCTAGGGGTGGGATGCTGGGAAGATGCAGGGATTGAAAGAGTGGGATGCAAATGAAGATTAGAAACTCTTGGAAGCATTTAGTCCTGCTAAACTGGGTACTGTAAGGAAGGAGGTGGTCTTGCAGAGCTGAGGCTAAGAGAATCAACAAGAGCTTTTTGGATCAGTGCTGGAACAATGAAGAGAAGCTACCACTCATAAAGGAGAGCAATCACCACCTCCAGGTGTGGCAAGAAAGAGATGTAAGAACAGTGTCTCCTTTCTCCCTGCTTTCTTATCTGCCCACAGTGGCTTCTGTGAAAAGAGGAGAAGAAGCTAGTTAGAAATGACTTCTTGGAAATTTAACATGCGCTACTCTTAGAAAGAAAAGTGGGTGTGCTTGTTAAATTTGTCAATGTGACATAAACAAGGGTCATCTGAGAAGAAGAAACATGGATCAAGAAGATGCCTTGATCAGATACTGCCCTGTAGGCAAGTCTTTGGGACATTACATGATTAATGAATGGGAGAAGGATCTTCCCACTGTAGATGTGGTTCTGGTGATATAAGAAAATAAGGTGAGCAAGCCATGGGGAGAAAGCCATTTACTAGTGTTCCTGTATGATCTTAGGATCAGCTCCTGCCTTGAGGTTCATTCTCTGCTTGAGGTCCTGCCTTGGCTTCCCTTATTTATGAACTCTGATTGGGATATGTAAGTCAAATAAACTATTTTCTGCCTTAGTTGGCTTTGTTCATCATTTTTTCAGCAGAGAAACCTAAGAATGACAGTGAGGGGGAAAACTAGGAAGAAGATAGTGCAGTCAGATTATCAAGTCCTTCAGCATCCATAGGCCCTCCTACCAACACTTAGAAAATAGTAATCAAAAGTAAACAATATCAAAATAAGTCTAACCAGAATGCAAAAACCACTTGCCTAATAGAAGTTGCTCTCCTCTCCTTTAATGAAGAAAACAGAAAACCTTATCACCATCTGGATATTATTCTTTATTTCCCCTAAAGACTAACCTGTAAATTTAGCTACTATCATTCTTCTATACATCAGACAAGAAAAGAGAAAGAAACAGATATCACACATAGTCTGTTGTACTACAGTGAGATGTTTCCCTATAGTATTCATGTGTGGATAATTTTCTTGGTTTGCTCTACATTCAGTGATTTACACTAGACATAGTCTCAGTCAATCCAGTCATATCTGGATAGATGCAAGCTAAATCTTCCTTCTTTGGTGAAGTGGTCATTTTAAGTTGTTTGGTCTCCATTAGTTTCTTTTTGGTTACATGTGTATGTGCAGCTACATGTAAATGAATGCAGGTGCCTAAGGAGGCAAAAGGTATTGCAATGACGGGAATTGGAGTTAGAGGTAGTTAGAACCACCCAATATGGGATGAAACTCAGGGCCCCAAACAAGAGCATTATCTGTCCCCCAGTCAGCAGCCATTGAGTTGTACCTCAATCCCTACCCATTGACATTTCCACAGAGAAGAAAAGGACTCCATGAAAATCAAAACAACCCTGAGATTCCACTTCACATCAACCAGAATGGCTAAGAAGAAAAACTAAGGTAACAATAGATGCTGGTGAGGTTGTGGAGAAAGAGGAACACTCCTTCATTGCTGGTGGGATTGCAAGCTGGTACAACCATTCTAGAAATCAGTTTGGCAGTTCCTCCAGAAATTGGACATAGTGCTACCAGAGGACCCAGATATACTACTCCTGGGCATATACCCAGAAGAAACATATATGTTATATGGAACCAATATATAACACAGACACATGCTCCACTATGTTCATAGTAGCCTTACTTATAATAGCCATAAACTGGAAACAACCCAGATGTCCCTCAACAGAGGAATGGATACAGAAAATGTGGTACATTTACACAACAGAGTACTACTCAGCTATTAAAAACAATGAACTTATGAAATTCTTGGAGAAATGGATGGACCTGGAGAATATCATCCTGAGTGATGTGACCCAGTCACAAAAGAGCACACATGGTATGCACTCTCTGATAAGTGGATATTAGATCAGAAGCTTGGAATACCCAAAATACAATCCACAAACCACAAGAAACTCAAGAAGAAGGAAGACCAAAGTGTGGATACTTCATACCTTCTTTTTTTTTATTAGATATTTTCTTTATTTACATGTCATATGATTTTTCCTTTCCCAGTTTCCCCTCCAAAAACAAATAAAACAAACAAAACAAAACAAACAAATAAACAAACAAAAACAAAAAACAACAAGAACAAACCCCTGTACTTCATACCTTTTTAAAAGGGGAAATAAAATATCCATGGAAGGAGTTGCGGAGACAAACTATGGAGCAGAGACTGAAGGAAGGACAATCCAGAGACTGTTCCACCTGGGAATGCTTCCCATTTTCAATCATCAAGTCCAGACACTATTATGGATGCCAGCAAGTGCAGGCTGACAGGAACCGGATATACCTGTTTCCTGAGAGGCTCTGACAGTACTGCACTAATACAGAAGTAGAAGCTCACTGCCATCTATTGGACTGAGCACATTAAAGGTCCCCATTAAAGGAGCTAGAGAAAGGACCCTAGAAGATGAAGGGTTTGTAGCCCCTTAGGACAAAAAACAATATGAACTAACCAGTACCCTCAGAGCTCCCAGGGACTAAACCACCAGTACACATGATGAGACTCATGGCTCCAGCAGCATATGTAGAGCAGAGGATGGCCTAATTGGTCATCAATGGGAGGAGAGGCCCTTGGTCCTGTGAAGGGTCTATACCCCAGTGTAAGGGAATGCTAGGGCCAGGAAGCAGGAGAGCTTGGGTTGGTGAACAGGGGGAGAGGAGAGGAAACAGGGTTTTCTTCTTTTCTTTTTTATTCCTTTTTTTTTTTTTGGAGGGGAAACCAGGAAAGGAGTTATCATATGACATGTAAATAGAAAAAACTCTAATAAAAAAGAAAAAGACTCCAAATTTCATATATATATACATATATATGATATATGTATATATATATGATATATGTATATATATATAATTATTTAATTATTCTCTAGCAATCCAGTCTCTCCATGGTAATCAGATATCATCATTTTTCTATGATCTCACTGAGATAAAAAATCCAAAATGATCTGGTGAATTACCCACCCTCCAACAATTAAATTATTTCTATGAAAATAGTCTCACTTAATAAAGAGAACAAAGTTGAGAACTGGGAAAAATCATGGGTCACTGCTCTTATTAGTTACTGAGCTAAGGGCAGAACAATGTCATCTGACATCTAGTAAAATAAGATATTACACCTTGGATGGAATTACTTCAGTGGATAGGTTATTGTCTATCACCTGGTCCTATGTCTGATTCTTCAACAAGACACTTGATGTTTCTTTTATGGAGGGATCCATTCCAAGCCAATTTTACTTCAGGTCCATGACTATGAATGTTATTTAACACAATTGTTAAAGTTCTTTTGCTGCAAATCAAGCATTGGTCAGAAGCAACAATGTATGGAGTATCTAGATTGTGAATAAGTCACACTGAAGTCCCTTAATTTTGATCATGTATTAGGTATTAGAAAAACAAAAAATTCAAAGCCAATATCTACTTATAGCTGTACAAAGGCAAGTGAGCATAAATATATATTCCATTTAAAGTAGAGTAAGTTTTTTTTAAAAAAATCAAATGGACAAGGATTAGTGTCACAAAGAATTGTGCCCAATAGTGTCTAAGTTTGATATCAGCCATTGAATTATTTGTTTTTAGTAAGGAAAATAATTGTAGTACTTGGATAACAGAAACCTACTATTAAGTGCTTCAAAGATCTCTGTACCTTCCTTGAGAGGCACTGTGCACATGATCCCTTTGATTTACTCCAGCAGAAGCCAGAGAAATCCAGTCTGGATGATATCCACAAATCATGTCAATGTGGACATACTTGCTCTAGCATATAACATTACTGCTTTCCTTCTACAATTCAGAGATCCATCATTCCCATCTGTACTGGACAGGCAATTTCAAAGTTGGCCTTATCCATTACTTCTCCCAGCCAAGCAACAACTTAGTGACCATATGAGTCATTGGCTGTGATTTAATTGAGGATAATTCCCAAAACAAAAGAACATTTTAATTATTTCATCATGACATATTCTTCATTTTCAACAAGTATCAGTTAATAAGCAATCTTCTTCAATCTTGTACTTTTAACTCCATCTTGGATTACAGAATTCTTAGAACTGCAGCACTATTCTTTGCTAATGCATTTCTAATCTTAAGGTGGTGAAAGGTCTCTAGGCTCATGTAGAAAAAGTAGTTGAAGTAGGTAATGGTCAAGTTCGAAATAATACATTATGTTGTTATTTCCTCTTGAACACCTAGGATTTTTCTTCTATGATATGCCAAAAAAAATGTATACTTCCCTAATCAATAAGTAAAAGACACATTAGTGTACAACACTCAGTCTATCTCCAATTCACTTTACTTTTTAAATGAATCTGATTAAATACAAATCTCTGTAAATTGCCCCTTGTTCATAAAATTTTAGCATCTGTTGCTATATATGTGTAAGAAACAAGAATTTTATAATTTTGCTACATAATTATTCTCTGTTGTTCAAATATTGCACTTGTTCATCTGAACCCCCTGAAACTTTAGAGTATGTCTAAAAGCAATATGCAACTGGGTCTTCAACATATATGTGGACTCCAAAGCCACTTCTGGATGAGTTATTTCAGATAAGCAGATACTCAGATTATCTGGAAGCTCTAGAACTTGAAATGTGGTTTTGGATCACCTAACAACTCTGCATTGAACTAATATGTCAAAGCCTTATGATTTCCAGTGTTGTAGACGTAACCCAGTATAGCTGGGAAAAGATTTAGGTTCATTTACTTTCCAGAAGACTATATCAGTACCCATTGCTAATACAACAGTTTAATGTATGAACCATATGGCTTAACAGAGCCTTGCCCTCAGCAGGTTTCTATCTAATGCAATGTCATCCATCTGTGCTGTATTATAAGTGACTCCTTTTCTGCAGGTAATCAAATCAGTAGTATATTGAAGATTATAACACATCTCCCTCAAATATCTTATAGTAGAAATCTGTTTCTTGAGCCTACCTGCAACCCAATTAAAACCATAAGAGCATACATAGATTTAAAAACAAAACAAAAAAAAACGTAGTTTGAAGGTCTAATTTAGAAACTATAATATACTAGCAAGTCTGGGAGGGAAATTGAAGTGGATGCAGGTAAAACACACTGGAGTTTAGAAATTACAGAAGGTGCCACATGAACTTATCAAGTTCATGAAGAACACTCAGTGCTTCTATCTTAGCAGTTCTCAATGTGTGGGTCATGAACCCTTTGGAGGGTCACATATTAGATACCTTGAATACCAGATATTTGCATTACAACTCATAACAATATCAGAATTACAATTATAAAGTAACAACAAAATAGTTTTATGGTTAGGGCTCACCACAACATGAGAAATTGTATTGAAGGGTCACAGAATTAGGAGAACCAATGACTAGGGTGACATCTAGACAGCACTGCCTCTGTGAGACAACTGGACCAGAGGATTGTAGTAAAAACAGAGGACAAAGGAATTCTGAAAGCTGAACTGGGTGACTTAAGGGAGGCAGACATGCAAGAATAGTGCAGAAGAAAAATGAACAATTTTTTTCTCTGCCTCTCCTGCTATTTGATTTCATGCACACACTCCTGTATCTTCCTTTGCAAGAAAGGATCTACCTTTCTGCTGAAGTTACAAATACATGCTGCTATGCGTTGCTTTATTTTCATGTGAGTTATGGGCATTAAGTTCAGGTCCTCCTATTTGCACAGAAAATATGTTTTCTGAGCTATCTCCCCAGCCCTGGTAGAAATTTTGGAATATTTGTTTGGAATAAATACTTCAAGCATACAGTTGAATAATCTTAATATATCTATAAGCCAAATAACTACCACTATCTACATTTATCAAATGTTATTACTTCTCTGAGCACATTTACCTATTACTAGAAATTCGTGGTCTTTTACTTCTCTACAATGAACTTGGCTCTTGTAAGCCATTAGTCTAGCTTCCATTGCTACCATTTTTGCCTGTTATGGAGATTTCATATTATGCAAAAACAAAATATATCTTATGTTATAACTGACTTCTTTTACACAAGGCACATATATGATCAGCAAGCATGAATATCTTATTCTTTGTTCCATCCTAAAAAAGATAGTTACTTTTTCCATTGCCATGACAAAAACTAAGAAATATAAGATCTGTTTTTGTTCATAATTTAAGAAGGTTTACAGTGGTTGACTAGGTGCTCAGTGGGAAAAATCTCTTCCTATAGTCTCACTCATAACCTCAATTCTATATTTCAACTGCCAACACCTGCAAGCATTACCTGGGAACTGAATGGGCATGCCAGCCAAGGAAGTAGGGAGGCAAGGTTCAGTCCTTTCCACTCCCTCATCTCCTCCAAATCTAAGTTGCCCAATCTCATCACCAGCTCTTTAGCAGCCCACCTATTGTACCCTCTCTTCACTCTATGCACACATTCCCAAGGGACTAAGATCATAGTGGTCCATACTGCCTTTTATCATACTCTATACTCCTCCAGGAGAACCTTGCCCCTTTCTTGCCCATCACTATACAGATCATAGTATTAAAAACATACTATATGAAATCCCAAGGGGTGACACATGAAGGATACCAGAAGCAGCCTTACCAGACATCTCATGGCTACCACATTTTCTTAAGTAACAGAGAGGGCACCATAAATCAGGAAATGAAATACAAAGAGAAGAACAGGTTTATTCAATGAATAAATTCACCTAGAATTGTATTAATCTCAAACCCAGATGCCTACATTCCAGCAAAAAAAAAAAAAAAAAAAAAAAAAAAAAAAAAAAAAAAGAAAAAAAAAACCATAATCAATAACAACCAGGACAGTATGTCTCAATTTAGAGCCAAAAAGCATGAGACAAGGACTTTAAAATAGGTTTGCCAATGTGATTAAAGAGAAAATGAATGAATCCATTTTAAAAGATGAAAACACAAACAGAGGAATAAAATGAAGAAAACAATTCAAGACATGCAAATGGAAATAGGACAAAGTAAACTCAAGTTGAGGCAAAAGTGGAAATGAAAAATTTAGATACTCAAACAGGAACCTCAGCAGCAAGCAAGCCAGCAGGATACAAGAGATAGAAGAACGAATCTCAGTCATTGAAGACAAGATAGAAGAAATGGATATCTTGGTCAAAGAAAATGTTCAA
>NW_022196903.1:71668464-71669945 GCF_008632895.1 Mastomys coucha
GGCAAAAAGTGTCCAAAGAAACGTGGGATACTATGATAAAATCAAATCTAAGAGTAAAACCAATAGAGGAAGAAATGAAAGAAACAGGTAAAAATAACAGAAAATATATTCATTAAAATCATAGAAGAAATTTCCCCAACCTGAAGGTGTTGCCTATCAAGGTAAAGCATAGATACAGAACCTGAATTACATTGAACCACAAAAGAAATCTCCATGATACATAATAATCAGACCATTAAAAATAGAGAACAAAGATATTTATTAAAAGCTGCAAGAGGAAAAGAACAAATAATGCATAATGGCGGACCTATTAGAATAACTGCTGACTTTTCAATGGAGATCCTAAAAGCCAGGCAAGTTATTCTACAGACTCTAAGAGAGTACACATTCCAGTGTAGACTACTATAGAACACAAAACTTTAAATCACAATAGATGGAGAAAAAAGGATATTCTAGAAAAAAATTAAGCAGTGTCTATTTACAAATCCAGACAGAAGGTACCATAAGGAAAAGTTCAACCTTAAGGGACTAATGATATTAATAAAACACAAGGTTTAAATAATATAGGACCAGAAATCAGAAGAAATAGGGAAATCCCACACTACAAGAAAATAACAGGAATAAAAAAGTACTGCTCATTGATAACACCAATATTCTCAGTTCCCCAAGAGAGCCATTTTAATATCAAAGGAAATAGAATTCAAACAAAAAGTAACCAGAAGAGATAGGAAAGGGCATTTACATATTTCCCAAGGGAAACATCTAACAAGAGAAACTTGCATTTCTGAACATCTGTGCACCAACCACAAGAGTACCCACAAAATAAGTATTACTAAAGCTTATATCCCATATCACACTGATAGGGTGAAACCTCAATACCTCACCCTCACCAATGAGCAGGTCAGCCAAATGATATAAAACAGAGAATAGATAGAGTTAACTGCAATAGATAGAGTTAAAAGCAAACTGAATGGACCTACATGTCTTTAAAGAACATTTCACCCCAAAACTAAAGATTATAACTTTTTTCTCCTCATCTTATGGAACTTTCTACTAAATTGACCATATACTCAAACACAAAGTTAGTTTCAATACATACAAAAAAAATCGAAATAACATTCATTCATTGTGTTTGACAACCATGGATTAACCTAGATATCAACAAAACATAGAACATAAATGTTACAAACTGATGGAAACTGAAAAACTCTCTACTTAATGAAAAATGGCTCAATGGGAATTAAGAAACATTTAAAGACTTTCTAAAACTGAATGAATATGGATACATGACATACAATACTTATGGCAAAATGATGGCTTCTCTAAGGGGTTAGTATACACCACTAAGTGACTACAATAAAAAATGGAGAGATTTCATATTAGTAATTTAATAGCACACCTGAGAACTCTAGAACAAAGAAGAAGAAGAAGGAGAAGAAGAAGAAGAAGAAGAAGAAGAAGAAGAAGAAGAAGAAGAAGAA
>NW_022196903.1:71670108-71717608 GCF_008632895.1 Mastomys coucha
AGGAGGGAAAGGAGGAGGAGGAGGAGGAGGAGGAGGAGGATAAGGAGAAGAAGGAGAGGGAGAAGGAGAAGTAGAAGGAGAAGAAGTCACACCCAAAAGATGACTAGAAATAAGCAAACACAAGGCTGAAATCAATAAAATAAAATAAAAGCAACCAAAAACAACAACAACAACAACAATAACATCAACCACAACACAAAGAATCCATGAAACAAATTGTTTGCTGTTTGAGAAAATTAGTAAGATTGGAAAATGCTTATAGAAATTAACAATAAGGCAAAGAATGGGTATTCAAATTTCGTTTGAGTTTTAGTGCTGTGAAGAGACACCATAATCAAGGAAGCTTTTATTTTTTATTTTATTACTTTTTTTAGGGGCTGGTTTACAGTTTCAGAGCTCTAGTCCATTATCATTATGGTGGGAAATGTGGGAGAGTGTGGTGGAAGCAGACATGGTGGTGGAGGAGCTGAGAGTTCTATATCTTGATCTGGATACAGCCAAAAGGAGGCTGGGTGTGCTTCACTCTGGGCATAGCTTGAGCATTTAAGATCTTAAACCCCACTTCCATAGTGACACACTTCTTCTAACAAAGCCTCACATCCTCCAATAAAGCCATACCTCCTAACAATACCACTCCCTATAACCAAGCATTTAAATACATAAATCTATGGGAGCCAGAGTTTTTCAAACCACCACCCAAATTAACAAAATTAGAAATAAAAATGTAATATAACAGACACCGAGGAAATCCAGAAAATCATAAAGACAGACTTTATAAATCTGTGCTCCACAAGGTAGCAAAATCTAAAAGAAATGAATAATTTCCTAGATAAATACTATCTACCAAAGGTAAATTAGGATAGGATAAGCAATTTAAATTGATCTAAAACCCATCAGATACCAAGAAGAGGGCATATATTGTATTCGGGTTAGATATTCAATAAATATTGTTAGATTGACTTGGTTTACAACTGCAGTTATCTCCAGCATTTCTCTTTTTGCCTGGATGACCTGTTTGTTGGTGAGAATGAAAAGTCTCTATCATTTTGTGTAGATCAATATGTAATTTATGCTGTTGAAGTATTTTCTTTACAAATTTGGGTGCCCTTGTGTTTTACAGCACAGATGGAAAGAATTAAAATTTTTCTCTTGTTGGAGATTTCCTTTGATGCATATATAATGTTCTTCCCTATCTATTCTGATTTGTTTTGTTTTGAAGTCTGTTTTGTTAGATATTAAAATGCCTATACTGCTTGCTTCTTCAGGACTGATTGCTTAAAATGATGTTTTCTAACCCTTAACCCTGAGAGTACGTTTACCCTTTACATTAAGGTGTGTTTCTTGGATGGAGTAGAGGAATGAATACTGTTTTCACATTCATTCTGTTAGTATGTGTTTTTTTTTTATTTTGAGAGGCTTTCTGTTGATACATCAATGACTAATGATTGTTCATTCCTATTGTTTTGTTGGTGGTGGTAGTGGTGTAGGAGGGGGGTATTGATGGAGTCAGTTGTGGTGTGTTTGTGTGTATGAATCATTTACTCCCTGTTTTCATGAAGGTAGTTAACTTATTAAGTTTGGAGTTAATCTTGAAGTAGCATTTTCTCTTGTTCTGAATTTATAGATGGATATTGATTGCTTAAATGTGGTTTTATTATTGAATTGCTTATTTTTTCCATTTATGGCAATTTGAAGTTTCTTCTGGATATGCAGTCTTGGTTGGTATTTGTGACCTCATATAATCGCTAGCATATTTTTCAGGCCCTTCTATCTTATAGTGTCTCTATTAAGATTTGAGATGTTTACTAGATCTGCCTTTATATATTACATCGTCTTTCCCCCTTGCACCTTTTAATATTCTGGTTTTGTTTTGCACATTTAATGTTTTGATCGTTATGTGCCAGGGGCACTTTCTTATCCTGTCCAGTTCATGTGGTGTTCTGTATGCTTCTTGTACTTGATAAGCAACTCCTTCTTTAGGTGAGGAAAACTTTCTTCTATGACTTTGTTGGAAACATTCTCTATGTCTTTTCCCAGGGCTTCTTTTTATTCCTCTATTCCTACATTCTTAGATTTGGTATTTTATAGTTTTCCAGTTTTCAGGATTTTTTTTAATATTTATTGTTTTTGACCAATGAATCAAGTTCTTCTCTTGTATCTTCAACACTTGAGAGTCTCTATTCTACCAATTGTATTCTGTAGTTGAAACTTGTCTCTGTTTCTCATTCATGTTCCTAAATTTTTCATTTCCAATTTTCCCTCAGTTTAGGATTTCCTTATTGGTCCTATTTCCACCTTTAGGTCAAGTGATTTTATTCATTTTCTTCCATCTACTTGGGTTTTGTGTGTGTGTGTGTGTGTGTGTGTGTGTGTGTGTGTGTGTGTGTGTGTGTGTGTGCATCTCTCTCTCTCTTGCTCTCTTTCTCTTTCTCTGTGTGTGTGTGTGTTTTCATAGATTTTTTGAAGGGATTTATTCATTTCTTCTTTGTGGAGCTCTATCGTACATTCACAGGTTGTTTTAAGGTCTTTTTTTCTGTACTTCAAATTTTGTTGGAGTACCCAGGGCTTGGTGTGGTAGGTTAGCTGTACTGTAGTGGAAACATATTGTTTTAGCTGTTTTTTATTGTGTTTTTATACTGGTATCTAGGAATCCAAGTCTGGGGAAGATAGTAATTTTAGGTGCTGATATCTGTTTTTGTCGTTGATGGGTGGGTGTTTTGTTTCTTGCTTTCTGTTGCTCTTTCTGGTTGCTACCAGGTTATGGTAGGAGTATGTTTCTTGGTAGGATATTCTTCTAGAATCCTGATATATATAGACACTGGGGGTTCCAGGGAATTGGGACCTGAGACATAGGATTGGGGACCAGCGGGGGTGGGGGACGAGGGAGGAACTTTACAAGAAGGAGGAAATCAGGGGTGCCACTAGCATCTGCTTAGTTATTCCCTTTGTAGTGGGGGCAAAGTGTGTGAAAAACTCACAGCAGAGGGCCTGCTAGAGAGCCCAGGGATGAGACTGGGCATTTTGACTTGGAGGAATGAGGGAAAGGTGAAGACCTGCAACTAGCCTTCCTTGTTTCCTGGGCTGAAGTCTGTGTTTGTTTTACTTCACTGTATTTTGTTTTATTTTATTATTCTTTGGTATCTTGCAAAAGACAGAAAGGATGTGTAATTGGTCAGTAAGGGGGGATGAGGAGGAGATGGGAGGAGTAGGAAAGGGGAAACTATATATTTTATAAGTTTATTTTCAATACAAATATGTAATGTAAAAGATATCATTGTAAAAATTTGAAAATAATGTAAAATGTGCTTTAAAGTGGTTTTGCAGTGCTGATGGGAAGAAATGTCCATTGGAAAAGTATCTGATGCTCAAGCATGGGACTTCAATTTGAATATGTAGCACTCTTCTAAAAACCAGGTGTAGTAGCACATAGCTGCAACCCTAGTTCTGTGGGGGCAGAAACAGGTGGATCCTCTAATCTACCAAGCCAGGTAATCATAAACTCTGTGTTTAGTGAAAGACCTTTTCTCAAAAGATAACATGGGATGTAATAGAAGAAGTTACTATACATCACACACACACACACACACACACACACACACACACACACACACACACACTGCACAAGAACTCAAACTAATTGTTTAGAGTAAAGTAATATACAATCGCATCTAATGTTATTTAAAATAGAAAATTTAAATTATCTAATCATATTTTAAACTCTTGGAAAATATCAAAACAGTCTCACAACAAAAGCAACAAAAAATTAACAATAACATCAACTACAACAAAAAGAATCCATAAAACAAAGTTTCATTTAAAAGTTTTTAAATTCTACTTAATACATGATACGTGAAAACTTCTTATGTTCATTATGTAAGCTAATTGTTTTAGAAGCAAGGAGGTTGAGAACAGGAATAGGATATGAACCCACAGAACACACTAAACTAAGTTCTATTGAAATGTGTGGCATAGGATCTCTACAATCTCTGAAAAATAAGTAAACATTAAATGTTACTTTTCAATTATATAGTCTTAAAGTTATGCTGTGTATCACCTACATATGAAAATGAGCCTTCTTAATGCTCCAGTGTAGGGGAATGCCAGGAAAGGGAAGTGGGAGTGGGCGGGATGATGAGCAGGGGGAGGGAGGATGGGATGGGGGTTTTGGGAAGGGGAACCAGGAAAGGGGGTAACATTTGAAATGTAAATAAAGAAAATAGCTAATAAAAATGAAAAGAAAAAAGAAAATGAGCCTTCATCTTCCTTCTCAGATCATAGCATTGAGAACTTAGCTGAATTAATCCCATTAATATGGCTGAGGAAAAGACCAAAGTGATGACTGGACCTCATTATTTAACCAGAATGATGTTTCATTATTCAAGTACCTTTTTTAATGTCATCTTCTTCTGAAAAAATGAAAAGGCTAGATGCTCAGTGGATAAAGGTGCTCATTCCCAAGCCTGATGACCTGAACTTGATGCTTAGGAACCATAAAATGATAAAAAAGAACCAAACCTCACAAGTTGTTTTTGATCGTCACACACCTGCTGTGGCATACAACTGCCCACACACGTGTACATGGTAAGTGAATATGTGAATATACAAAATTAATCTTTAAAAAATAAGATATAGAATTCTTCATGACAGAAAAGGTATGATGTCAGAAATAAGATACTGGTCACACTGCATCCACAGTCAGAAAGCAAAGGGAGGTGAAGGCAGGTCTCTTCATGTTAGTCTAGGAATCTCTGGCCATGGAACAGGACCAGCTATGTACAGAAGATCTTCCTCTGGGGACACCCTCTCAAATACATCTTTTGTCAGTCTGTAGGTTATCCCAAACCCTTCAAGTTGACAATAAAGATTATGACACTAAGTAATATTTCCATTTGTGAATATAGTATATATCCTTTATCTCTTTGTCAATTGATAAACACTGCAGTAGTTTCCAATTTGGGAAATAATTAATAATGCTGATAAAACATTTATCATTAGGAGTTTGCAGGTGCTTATGGGAAGATACATTAAAAAGGCAGTTCTGTCTTTTTTTTTTTTTTTTTTTTTTTTTTTTTGGCAGTTCTGTCTTACAGGTAACACTATTGCTTTTATTTTAAGGAACCAATGATTCATTTTCCAAAGTGATTGAAAACTGTGCATTTCCACAAACAGTGCATGAAGATGCCAGTTTCTCCGTATCCTTACAAGCACACTACTTTTCTTTCTAGTTCTGGAAGACCTTGTTGGTGTTAATTAATATATCATCTGGCTACTGACTTACATTTGTCTAAAGGACGATGAATATAAGCAAATATCCATATCTCCTTACCCGTTTGTTTGACTTTTGTGAAGACAGGTTTATTTTCATTCCTAAGTCTCTGTCAATATTTCATTATTCACATTTGTATTGTTGAGTTATAAACATTTTTATATTCTAGATTAAAAATTCTGTGTCACATGAAGGACATTCATATACTTTCATTTCTTTGTTGCACGGTGCTGTTTATAGAAAATGTCTAATTTTGATAAGACTCCATTTATTTTTTCCTTATCACTTGCGCTTTTGGTGTGATAGTTAAGACACCACTGCAATAATCCAAGGCTTACATTTATAATTTTACCATAGAATTTCAAGGTTCTAACTGTTACACACACACACACACACACACAGAGAGAGAGAGAGAGAGAGAGAGAGAGAGAGAGAGAGAGACAGACAGACAGACAGACAGACAGACAGACAGAGACAGAGAGACAGAGAGAGAGAGACTGAGAGGGAGAGGGAGAAGGAGAGAGAGAAAGACTAAATTTTACTTAGGTTTTTGCACAAGAATTGAGTGACGTGAATATATGTATGTGAGAGATTGTTTGTGAATGCATTCGACTAATATCCACTGTCTTCTTGTACTAGTGTCCACTCAGTACGTTAACGTAGGGTCTCTTGCTGAACTGAGTACTCAGTGGCCTGTTAGTCTGGAACTTCCCTGTTTCTACCTTCCAAGCTCTGAGATTAAGAGCAACTTTCAAAGTGTTTCTTTCATACATGTATGTGCAGTAGTCATATTTGTTGAAGACAATATCTTAACAGGATCTTCTTGACATTGTTGCACAAATTTAATTACTAATATGTTTTTTTCTGATGTCTCATGTATAGTCTATGGATTTGTCTGTCTTGATGAAAGTACAGTACTGTCATGATAACAGTACTTGTACAATCAATTTAAATGTTGGATGAGTAAGTAACTGGGAAGGATATTTCATATAGATTTTAGGATTGGTTCATCAATTTCTCAAAGAAAAACAGATAATTGAAATGATTTTTTAAAGCAATTTTATTAAAACAAAAACTCAAGTTTGGAAGTCTTTTGAATCATTATAAGATAACCCCACATTCATTTATGTAGCCTTACTTGTTTCGACAACATATTTTACTTTTGATTTAAAAATATAGTCTTTGTTCTGTACTCATTTATATATTTTAATTTTGGGCATTATAAATGGAAATACTAAACTTCATTTTAAATTATTCACTAATATACAGAAACACAAGTGGTACTCACAGGATAAACTTCTGTCTAAAGCATTGACTACATGGTTTATTATTTCAGTATTGACAATCCTTAGAGTTTTCTCTATAATAAACCTCATTGCTAACACCTAGAGATAAATGCAGTGGATGCTTTTACATCTGATGTTCATTGCACTTCTTCTCACAGACATGGGGGTTAGAGTCATACACCACCACACTCCCTAAAGTTCTACTCACAGGTTGAGTAGTTCTTAACCTTTTAAACACAGATACACTCTTGTCATTTTTCCAGATATTGGAATCATGTGCACTATAAACAATCTTTCCTGCTATATAGAGAATTTTGAATATTTCAATATTTTAAAGTACTTCACATATCTTATTTTCTTTGCAGGAAGTTTCATTGTCGGTTAGTATAAAACCTAAATGATAAAGAATCTTATAAATAAATGCATAAATGCAGTAAATGCAAAGCTTTTTCAACTAATCTATTAGTCTGAGTAAATTGAACAACATTCAAACAAAATTAAATCTCTAAAGTTATTACTTAATTATAAAATTTAAATTAGAGTCTAGACATGGCTAAAGGGTAACATGTAAATGTACTAAGGTTCTACCTACTTATTGAAAATAGCAGTATTAGGGGCTAGAGAGATGGTTCAGTGGTTAAGAGTGTGTACTAATCTTTCAGAGGACCTGAGTTTGGCTACCAGAACCCACACTGGGTATATCATATTCTGAAACTATAATCCCAGGATATCTGATGCCATTTTCTGAAGTTTTGGGGCACCTGAACATGCCCCTACACACACACATATACATACACATACAAAAAATGATTTTTAAAATAATAATGGTAATAATAGTTTTGGATATACTATGCAGAAACTATTTACAGATATTTTGTAAGTACAAAATATTGATTAATGTTT
Organism: Mastomys coucha; assembly: GCF_008632895.1. NCBI lineage: Eukaryota > Metazoa > Chordata > Mammalia > Rodentia > Muridae > Mastomys > Mastomys coucha. Next base: position 71,677,564 of record NW_022196903.1, read on the forward strand.
TGTTTCAAGATAGTAACTAGTATAGTAAAAAGACATATATCTATTAAGGTAACAAATAAGGAATGTGTAGAAAATAGGCATAACTCTCTACTAGCTCATTCTTTTTGATGTCAAAGTAAGTACCTAGATGAATTCTGCATAACCTTAGACATCCTTGCAATGAGATCTGGTACACATTTTGGTTTATAATATAGACATATGTGAATACAACTATTTTGAGTGTGAGATAAGAAGAGAGCTATTTTCTCTTGGTTTTCCTATTGCTATATAGAATCATACCCAGAAGAACTGCTCTCTTATTCTTCTGGTATCGATGTAGAATCTCTAGAGGGTAATTAGGTATAGATGGAAATGGCCTCCCAGCTTTTCTGTAGTTTATGGTCTTCAACTGAACACTTCCAGTAGCAAGGTCATATTTCTTCATCTTTCTACTGAGAACAAAAATTGGTTACCTCTCAAGGCTCAGGTGAGTGTTCTAGGAAGCTCTCTTAAGTCACTGTCCAGAACCAAGCCCTTCTATACTTGTAAGAACTGTATGAAGATCCAATTCTCAGTAATCCCTTTATGCTTCCTTAACACAGCTGAAAAAAAAACTTACATTTACTGCTCTAGACTTATGTTGACTATGGCTATTTAAATCTCATTTTTAGTATTTGAAGATGATTTTTTGACAATAGTGCATGCATGCATACTCTTCACATTCTCTCAGCTTCTCTACTACTAAAAATTTCAAGCGCTTAGGAGATGGTGAGTGGCAGGCATTAGGCATTAGGCTTTTCAACTATTTGGTCTTCCAAATGCAGCCTTGTTCATGGTCACTTAACCATGAACCTGAAAATAATGCACAAGTTGAACTATATATAAATGAATAAATTTCAAAATCAAAATTATAAAATAAAATACATGAAAGTTAGGTTCACAGAGTTGGGCAGATAACAAATACTAGAAATAAGCTCATGGATTTGATTTTTCTTATACTTCTTCAATTCACTCCATAATTTTGGTAGGTTTTTAAATATTTCTGTGACTTGGTGGGAATCTTTTCCAGTTACAACTGTCAGCAGTTTTAGGTAAAAAATAATGCTATTTCTACTACCACCATGCTTGTGTTACACTGAGGCTGGAGGAATACAGCACTAATACTCTATGCTAGCTCATGGGAAAATGCATCTCAGACTTCTACTCTTAATTTTCATTAGGAAATAGCTGTTCAGAATTGAGATGTCATTGTAGTGGATTTTTTCCTTTGATGAGTATGAATTGTCCTTTGTCATCTCTTTTCACTATTTTCAATACTTCCTCTTGTTTCTTGAGTCCATTTGTTTGGAAAAACTTTTTCCAGCCCTGGGAGTAGAGTGCAGATTCAGATTGTGGATAGAGGTGTGGACTGAAAGATGGAGACGGGGCAGGAGGGAGGACCAGACCTCAACTCTGCTGGTTTCCTTGGGGCCCAGCATGTGAGCAATTGGGGTGTAGGAATCTTACCTGGTTGTCCTGGGTAGCAACAGAACTCCAGAGAGGCAGGCAGAGCTGTGGCTTGTGGATGGATGGTCATTTTCTAAATAGAACTGCTGTCAATTCAAATCTCAATATGTTAAATTCATCATGAGGTAATGCAGTTGAAAGCACAATTCTATTTTTCTCATAGTTCTCATAGTCCTGTTGAGTCTCTTTGAATTTATCTGCACAGGCTCAGGCTTGGAATAGAAGCAGTCCGTGATGCATGGCTGCAAAAGTGTCCCTAGAATTTTAGCTTCACTCTGTTCCAAGAATTATCCATGACAAAAACAAGCAGGTGTTTAAAGTCACATGACCAAAGAAAGCAACAAAGATTGGCATTGTCCTGTGAGCTCGAATGGACATTGTATGGTAGGTATAAGAGAGTATGGAGATAAGGGACTATATAGAGATGACACATGCATTAAGAGCATTGGTTGCTCTTAGACAGCATCAGAGTTTAATTCCCAGCATCCACATCAGGTGACTCACAATGGTCTCAACTGAAGCTCCAGAGGATCTGACATCTGTTCTGGTCTCTAGAATTATCTGATGTATTTCCACAGAATGCCAGAGATACCATATTGATGAAATTTGGCAAGAACTAGGCCACCAGATGAATGGACTGGGCTCCATTCCTGGACTATTAAGTTAGCAAGTAGCAGAGCATAGTGCATGGGATCAATTCATAAGTGAAAAATTACATTGATGATTAGGTGGACAAGCAAAGGCCTTCCCTGCAGAGAGAGTCAGCACAGGAGGTAGGAGAAGGTCATGAGCCCAGGTCTATGTATACATCTGCACACTTCTACTTGCAAGTAAAGAAAGTGTGACAGAAGCAGGTTTCAGACTAATGATCGTTGCTTGAGTTGCTTATAAATTAGGTCTTAACTCATGAGGAATACATGAACTTTGGACCACCTCAGTCTTTCCTGTTTGCTATTGATGGGCATTTCTTCATGTGCAATAGAAAGGGAAAATTAAGTCACGGACTTCAACTTTGCAGGAAAGATGGGTATTTATTTTATTATTTCTTCTTCACTGAAAAGAAAAATTCAAATTAAAGTTAGTACATTGTCTCACCTTTCTCCTTGCTATCATCAGAAGAATAACAGAGAATAAAATGCTTGTTTGGGCTTATAGATTATGAGCTGGGGATATTTCATCATACCAAGGAAAGTATAGCAGCAAGAAGAGGAGAAAGCTAAGTTGATCACACTACATCCACACTCAGGAAGTAGAGAGTGTCTAGGAAGTGGGTAGTGGGTCTTAAGCCTCGGGGCTTACTCTTGTGGATCCACTTCATTAGGTTCCACAAACTTCCTGAACACTAGCATGCTAGTGTTGCAAGTGTTGCACCAGGGGGCAAGTTCTCAAACGTGTGATCCCGTGGGAGAACATTTTACATTGAAAACCAACATGCGAAGATTTTCTTAGAACTTATCCCTATGCCCTGCTTAGCAGAAAGCCCTGTATCTCCTGAAGGTATAACTAACATTGTAATAACAAAGTGAACCCTTGTTTCTCATTTACCATTGTTGTCTAAATGTTTACCTTCTCCAGAAAATCATAGAGAAAAATAAGAGTTTGAATACAGGTAATTTATCTACTCCACGTTTTTAGCTATGCTATCATTTTATGCTATCAAGTACCTACAGCTCCTGTTCCTTAGGGTTAAAATGCAATTTCAGGATGTATTTGGTACCTAAAGATAAAAAGAGGGTAGGAATATATCAGTTTATATTATGTCTGTAGAAGAAATAACGTTGAATAAGATGACAGAGATAGCACCGACAAAAGAAAATGAGAAAGGTTGAAGAAGAATGTGGAAATATATTTACATTTAAGAAAGTAAAAAGGAGGCACAGATGGTAACAGAGGAGAAGCAGCTGGAGTGCTAGAGGGTGATGTGATGGACCATGGAAGTCAGAAAAGAGAAAAGGAAGAGGAGGAAAAGGAGGAGGAGGAGGACAAGAAAGATGAGGAGGAATAAGATGATTGCTATGAAGACTAAAGGTAAAGCAAGAAGAAAGCCTCATTTTATTTAGTCACTCAAACGTTAGGAGTGACTTTTTTCATGCAATTTCCTTTTAAGTAGGGAAAGGAAGTCCTGTGAATATATACCCAGGAGTAGACTAGCTGGGTTAGTTACATGACAAATTTAATACAAAAATCATAAAAATTGAAACAGGTGAAATCACAAACAGAACAGTATATGTTAGTACATATGTTAAACTATTTTGGAATATTAGTTAAAACTTTAAAGGACCAATGATTGATTAATATACATTTTCCCATATATTTTTTCCTCTCATTTACCTAATTAGACAGAATCTTTGTACATTAAACATATATCTATACATTAAACATATATCTTCGGCTTCTGTATGTTACACCACACATGTATCACTGGGTTTACTAAAAAAGCACCTTAGAATATTATCTCTTCAAATAATTCTGAAGAGCTAGTCTTGATTAATGTTTAGTAATCACTGCAAATAATCAAATTCCAAATTTTACATTATGTATTTATGTTATTTATTTATCTATCTATTTATTTATTTATTATGTATGTGTTTTTGTGCATGAGCACATACCTCCACATGCCATGCACCTCTCATAGAGTACATGGAGACCTCAGAAGACTATTTGTAAGAGTTGGTTCTCTTCTTCTGTCGTGTTCATACAGGGGATTGAACTCATGTCATAAAGCTCGAAAAAAAGTACTTTTGTGAATTGAGTCATCTTACCAGCTCTCAATTATACCACTTAAGTCATCATCCATTAGCATTTCAATATTCAGTGATGCTCCTACTTTCTACTATAACATAGTCGTGAAACAATTTTATCATGATCTGTGAGTTCATAATTTTTTTGTGTGGTGACAGTGTATGAGATATCTAAGATGAAATCAGTCATTGACTGGCTATGTTGGAAGGGACAAAGTGTGCTTTTCATTGGAAAATGAAAAGCACACTTCAAATCCTGAAAGAGTTGTATGGAACTGATAGGTCAGAGGTTGCCTGTACTGGTAGTGAGAGCCACTTGAGTGCCTGAAAGAATTTCTCCTTCAACAACACTATCCAATCTACCCAGGTATAAAAGTCCAGGAGGTCAAATCTAAGGAGGATAAGCTTGACTGACAGATCTCTGGCTCTGCTATTGTCAGCAAACACAGTGGAATTCTCTGCCTTATTTCCACACTTGGCTAAACCAACTAGGTTTTATTTTCATGTAGTCATTCAGATGATCAAGTAAAACAAGCTCATGAGGCCCCTTGTTAGCCTGAGAACAATGAAGAAGTACATTTCTTTTGTTTTCCCATCCTATTTCCTTAAGTTTGCACAATGTATAAAGTATAGTACCTTCATTGTCTGAGGTGGACACATTTCTTTTAAATGTAAGTAGTACATTTTTTACATGTACATTTTAGATTTTAATATCACTTCAATTCAAAATAGCTTCTCCATTAGGTGCAGGTGATCTGGGAGCTGCATTATTTGTTTAAATGAAAACAAAATGTTGTTTTTCCTTTACTATACAAGCTTTCCTTGATTTTTGGTGGAATATGTTAAATGTACAAATGAGTGAGGAAAGCAACAACTATCTCTTTCTCTGTCTGTAAATAACTTCTACATCATTATTCATATAGAGACAAAAATGAGGAGGGGATGATCAAGGTGTGCCTGCTTGATTCTAGCAAATTTTGTATCTTACATATTAAAAATGGTGGATGCTTACATGGGAATTAGAATATCTCCATTTCTCAGGTTCTTGTTGAGATGGTGCATGTAATTTAAACAAGAAATGTCTGTATTTGCTAGGGGAGAATAAGGATTTCCACCTACCAGGAGTCTTAGAAGTGTTGAAACATGAGTAACACTAAGGATGGCGAAAGCAACCTGTCATAACCACAACCTTGTGACACCACCAGGTTTTTAGAGTATCCTTATCTAAGATTGTATTATGCTTAGGGGATCACAGTGTCACCCATGAGCTCAAGGATATCTCAGTTCTGAGCTTGATACACTAGGAAAAGAACAATCCTTTTCAAAAGATGGACTGCATTAACCCTCACTAAATATTTTAGGTCTGCTCTGTGAAGCTGCCGTGTTTTGTGAAAGAATGAGGCATCCCACTGTGTAGTATTTGGGAATGTCAAGGTGCCAGTAGCAGCTCTTGACATTACCCCTATAATTCTTGTTCACATTGTTCACTCTCTTAAATAATACCCACCCCATCTGTAACAATGGGTTGAACCTTTCAGCTTGCATAAAAGTACATTCTGTGTTTGTCTCTGACTATGAGCTTCTCTGTCTAATGGACAAGGACTCCTGGCAAAGCACCAAGGACTTCCTGTATCCACAATCAGAAAGAAAATGAAGCCTTTAACCCACCTGCACAAAGGATACTTGATCCTCACACAATCACTGGTAAGGCTTAAAAGCTAAAAAGGACTATGGCTCTGCCTGGCTCTAGACAGCAACTCCTGGGAGATCCCAAAAAAGGAAGCTATCCTGGTCCATATTCTTCCTGACAGAAACAATGTCATGCCACATCTTTACCACTTTAATAAACTAAATTCTGGAGTCATTTGTTATATAGTAGTAACCAATTATGGAGGTTGGTTTGTCAATGAATTTTAGAAAGTAAAAAAAAGTATAGTATTCTCATCAAGAACTTTAAAAAACAGGGACTAATTAAGTATATTTCTTTCTCATTGTCTTATCATATTCAAAGTGAGTTCAATATGAAGTGACATGGTGCCAGAGACAAGAGGAAATTGTTTCACTCATCATAGACCACAGCATACATGAGAACTTTATGAAATCTAAGTAGTATTTGCTCACCAGCATCCTCTGGTTCAGGGTATTTCTTCTTTGGTATCCCTGCCATTTTCTTGGGTAATTTTCTATTGTAAAGATCTATCCTCTTTGGTCAATGAAATTGACACCATTAGTGGTCCCTAGGAACCTGAAGGAAGGCCAAGTGCCCACAGGCTCTTTAAAGTGTGGCAATCAAGATCATCTCTAGACTTTGGCAAATATCACTTGGAGAGAACATTTTCTTTACCTGAAAGTACTGCTCTGCTCTGTTCTTCCCTGACTTATGAGGTTATTTTTTTCCTACACTCACTGCTTGGCATTCTCGTGGCATAAAATAATTTATATACTATGCATAATTACTAAAGACTATTTCTTCAACCCCTTGACATATGTAGATTTTGTCATGTGTGTGAGTGCACATGTGGGTGTGTGAAAGAGACAGACAGACAGTCAGACAGAGATAGAGACAGAGACAGATACAGAGACAGAACCAGAGACTTTCCAATCAGGCCTATGTTGAAGGAATAAGAAAAATATTACACACATTTACATTTTAAATATTTTACATATATGTATGCGTATCTGTGAATGTTTATATGCAATGATTTCATAGATGTCAGAAGTTTACATCATACCCCTGGAACTGGAGTTTCAAGTAGTTGTGGGACATTATGTGTGAGCAAGGCACTGACTCTGATCCTTGTCAAAAGTAGTAAGTGATCTTAATCACTAAGTTTATTTGAACCTCTCTTGTAGTGTTTCTTGACTGTAAAATCCACATCTTGTTCATAGGAAATTGCAAAATTGAATCTCCAGGCTAGTCTCATGGGCTATCATTTCCTTTACTGGCCAGTGATATGTCCTAGCTTTATCTATCTATCTATCTATCTATCTATCTATCTATCTATCTATCTATCGAGAGATGTATATATGTATATATACTTTTCTCATGTTAGGAACCAATCAGCTCTTTGCTAATCCCCTAGACAGCTAAAATTCTCTGAATGATGTAGTTGAATTCAGTCACAATAGGAAACTATCCTTGGACCTCCATGCAAGCCAGATATAGGGGAATCTCTGCAAAGAATCCATTTCCTCTTCTAACTTGAACTCTTTTGTAAGATTTAGATATGTACATCTAATTATATGGATGCACATGAGATTCCAAGGGGTTAAGTGACATATGTCCATAGAGGTTAAAAGAAGGCATTAGATCTCCTGAATCTAAAGGTATGAAGCCTGTGATTGGGCTGACATGAGTGCTGAGAATTGAGCTCAGATACTCTGGAGAAGCAATGCATACTTTTCACCATAAAGCCATCTTCCCACACCTTCATGTTGAACTTCTAACTGTTTTGACATTAGCTAGGGGTTAAAATCACAGATTTAGTTTCCATTCACCTTCCTTAAAAATCACTGACACTTTATGGAATACAATCATTTTTTTTATCCTTTATCCTTTGAATGGTATACCAACTATATTACAACATCATTATATTATGTCCCTTATTCATATATAATACTGTTATGAAGACTAAGACTTTTGGGCTGGGGAGATGGTTCAGAGGCAGTCTAGCAAATCAGTAAGCTCCACCCTCATTAAAGGTCCTTATTTCAAAAACTAAAGCAGAAGTAATCAGGAAAACTGCTGGCCTCAGGGTTGCAGTTGCAAATACATGTATACATGGAATGCTCACATGCCCTCTCCACATATGTGCACACACACACACACACACACACACACACACACACACACACACTAAAACTCTAAACTGACACCATAACACAGTCCTCTTCACCTTAGTGGGCAGTAAGCATTGGATTTACTTTGTTGCATGTGTGAGTGTTCAAAGTGTTGGATTACATGTGATCAGTCTCATCCAAGTATAATACCCAGCCAAATGTGAGTGTATTGCCTTGGGGTGTGTGTGTGTGTGTGTGTGTGTGTGTGTGTATACAAGTGTATGTGTGAGTTTGTGTGTACATGTGTGGGTGCTGTGTGTGTATGCATGTGCAGGTGTTTGGTAGCGAAAACTGAGTTCATTTTTAAAATAAACTCATGTTAATTTTATTAAAACTTACATCAAAAGAATTAAAAGCAGTGAAAAGAGAAATACAAATATAAAACACTAGCAATAATAATTTGAGTTCAGAGAAGAGTTATTAAATTATGAGATATAATTTCAGATAAGTTTATATTAACTAAAAAGTATAAATGTTCATTCACTATCAAAATTGATACCAAAACAGAAAACCACTCAAACTAATTGACACAGAAGAATTTAATTATTACAAATTGATTCCCTTTTCATCGAAAATAGATTCTTTCTCATACAAAATATCCTGATTATAAGGTTGAGAAAGTGTCCTTGTGATAAGATGAGGTGTCCTTTGGTTATATGTACAAGACTTCATCTTGAGGTAGATTGATTCCCACTTTTCTGAGGAAATGTCATGTTGATCTCCATGTGGCTGTATAAGTTTGCACTTCCACCAGCAATGAAGAAGTGTTCCCTTTGCTCCACAGCCTCACCAGCATGAGTTGTCACTTGTGTTATCGATCTATTCTGACAGGTGAAAAATGGAATCTCAAAGTAGTTTGGATTTGCATTTCTCTGATGGCTAAGGTATTGAACATTTCTTTAAGTGTTTATTAGTAATTTGAGATTCCTCTGTTGAAACTTTTCTACTTAAATATGTCTCCCATTTTTAAATTAGAATATTTATTCTTTGATAATTATTTTCTTGAGTTCTTTATATATTTTGGATCTTAGACCCCCATGAGATATAGAGATGATGAAAATCTTTTCCTAGTCTGTAGGCTGTCACTTTGTCTTATTGACAGTTTCCTTTGCCTTACAGAAGCTTATGAGTTTTATGAGGTCTCATTTACTCATTGTTGATCTTAGTGCCTGTGCTATCAGTATTATGTTAAGGAAGTTGTCTCCTATGTCATTGCATTCAAGCCGATTCCCCTTTTTCTCTTCTACCGGGTTTAGCATAGCTGATTTAAGGCTGAGGTGTTTGATCCACTTGGACTTGAGTTTGTGTAGGGTGATCAACATTTGTCTGTTCTCATTATTCTTCAGGCATCCATCCAGTTTTACCAGAACCATTTGTGGAAAATGCTTTCTTTTATCCAGTGTGTCTTTCTGGCCTCCTTATTAAAAATCAGATGTCCATATTATTTAGATTTATGTCAGGGCCTTCAATTCAATTTCATTGATCAACATTTCTCTTTGCTGTGAATACCATGCTGTTTTTATTACTATAGTTATTTAGTACAACTTGAAATCAGAGATGGTGATACTACTAGAGGGATTGATGTAGCTATCTTAGGGATTTTTGTTCTTTTTCATATGAAGTTGAGAATTTTCCTTTCAAGGTCTGTAAATAACTGTGATGGGACTCTTCTGGGCATAGCTCTTCCTCCTGTTTCTGTTTCTGTCCTCAGCACCTGACTTGTACTGCTCATGAGTTAGCAAAAGTTGCTCTTTACAGTTTACATCCCCATCACTGAGGCAAACACTAGAAGCTGAAGAGCACAAGCTGTCAAAAAAAGAGAGATAGTGACTCTTTGTCACCTCTTCATTAAGCTGTTACCAATGAGAATACATGAGACTATCTTTTCCTTTTGTTTTTAATATACTATACATATATATGTATATATGCACACATATATATGAAATTATTTATATTTTAAAACTATAACTAGAAGCTTATAAAATAGTAGGTTCCCCTACAATGACTTTCTAAGGAAGCCAAGTCCAGAAGTACTGCACTCACAATGGTTTTATACACTGTATGCCATTTTTTTCAAGTAAACCATTATAATTACAACTTAGTTGGGGTTGGCAAAGTGATTTCATAATTATATTTTGTTAAAAAATCTTTCTGTTCATGTGAAAAATGACTCTGACTTTCATAGCTCTGTCAATTGACTGCATTATTTTCACTGACTTAAAGGGCATGGGCTCACTTAAAAAAAATCAAACATGTAAAGGACAGTAATTAGAAGCTGGTAAAGAGCTGACAGTAAAAGATGTATCATTACACTCTTGAAAGGAAGTATCAGTTGAGAGAAGGGAGCAATGACTACAAGAAATTCAAACAAATGAGACATAAAAAATTGCAACAAGATTGTGATTTACAGCCTCAGTGCAATCTAATGGGTGACTATATGGAGGTGACTATATGTGTATACATTGAAGGAAGGAGCTAAACTGCCAGAATATTTAGTATACAACTATGTCACCAAATATAACTAACAAACACACACAATGAATAGAGTGGATGTTGATCACAGAGATTTGAAAGCCACCTTGAAGAATTATTAGCTAAAAATTCAAAGGTATAATATAATCAAAGAAGAATCAGATGAAAAATATATATGAGAATTGTTTCAGTGAGTTTTGTTTCTAGAAGTTATAGAAATACATAACAACTTTTAAATAATAGGACTCAATACCTGAAGAAATAAAAGAAGATAAACTTTTCTGAAGAATTCAATCTGCAGATTGAAAAATTCTGATTAATATTGAAAGTCTCTTGGAAAAAATGAAGTCTAAATTGAGGCTATAAAATGAAATCAAAACTGAGACAGAAACTAGACAACACTATTTCTGTCTCTGTAAACTAGAGACAGAAAGACACACACACAGAAAGAAAGGGGGGATGGAGAAAGAAATTGCGGAATGAAGGAAGGAATGAAGGGAGGGATAGGGAGGAAAGATTAAATAAGATTCATATAATTAGTGGTTGAGACCCTGGGAGCTCTGAGGGTACTAGTTAGTTCATATTGTTGTTCGTCCTAAGGGGCTGCAAACTCCTCACTCCCATAGGTCCTTTAACTCCTTCACTGGGGACCGTGTACTCAGTTCAATGGATGGGTGTGAGCCTCTACATCTGTATTAGTCAGGGACTGTCAGAGCGTCTCAGGAGATAGCTATATTTAGGCTGGCTTGTCCTTCATTCAGTCTCTGCTCCATAGTTAATCTCTGCAACTCCTTCCATGGGTATTTGGTTCCCCCTTTTAAGAAGGAATGAAATGTCCACCTTTTGGTTTTCCTTCTTCTTGAGTTTCTTGTGGTTTGTGGGTTGTTCTTCCTGTATTCCAAACTTCTGGGCTAATAACCACTTATCAGAGAGTACATACCATGTGTGTTCTTTTGTGATTGGGTACCTTACTCAGGATGATATTCTCCAGATCCATCCATTACCCTAAGAATTTCATAAATTCATTGTTTTTAATAGCTGAATAGTACTTCATTGTGTAGATGTACCACAATTTCTGTATCCACTCCTCTGCTGAGGGACATCTGGGTTGTTTCTTGTTGTTTTTGTTTGTTTGTTTGTTTGTTTGTAGGGGAAACTGGGAAAGGAGAAATTTACATGTGAATAAAGAAAATAACTAAAAAAAAAGATTCATATGATATGCTTGCTTGTTATATGATAATTCCACAATATCAGGACCGCTCTGGCCAGAAATAACCATAAGCTCTAAAATTCTATGTTGGGAAGTTTAATTATCTGAACTGAAGTGTCTTTCAAGGCAACCAAGTTCAATATATATAGTATACCCAAGAAAGATGGCAGATCAAAATGGGTATTCCTAAGCAGTTTAAATGATATGCATGCAGGAGTTCAAGTGTCTAAGAGGTTTTCTGGGGTGCAGAGGCAAGTAAAGAAAACTCTGAAGAACATGCTGTGTCTTTTTAATTACACCCCAAATATACCTATGCCCTAGTATTCTGTCCTTTCAATAAACCTCATCAGAGAGATCAATGAAATGCATTCAGAATGAATGTAAGAAACAAGTCAACTTACTAATTTCAGAGCATTTTCTGCATTTTGTGGAAGATACCAAAATACAATCAGATAATATTTAAAAGAAAAAAATAAGCATTGTGGATTCTTGTTACTGCCCAGCTGGGAAGCTGTTGTACTGATGCAGAAGACAGAGGTCATGAGACTGAGATAGATGGCCAGGGCTCTAAGAACTAAAGGATGTATTCTTACTAAATCAGTTGAGGTCATGTATGATGCAGAGTTAAGTGGATATTATCAGTGGATATTCAAGGAAGTATCATAAGGGGGAATTTGGATATAATAGTCAATGCCAAAAAGAGTAGAATAAAATGTGAACAAGAAGTTAGAGGAGAAGGCATCACCATGGTCAAGGAACATGCAGGCAAAATGTGCAAAGTATTCCCTTGGGGTATGTTCATGCCAGCCAATTAATCCTTTCTCTATTTTCTTTCTGTCTCTCAGTATTAATTAGGGTTCAAAATATGAACAGCCATAAGAAATGGCAATCAATCTTTCAGATTTAATGCAATAACAGTTATTCCTCATTCCCGTCACATTTCCATTAGTTTTTATAGGGCTGTATCTCCTATAAGATATTGAAAGCATTGGACTCCTGTCATCTGTTGCTTTTGCCTTAGAGTGATCCACAAGTTTCTTTGTCTGGATAGAAAATCATGAAAAGAATAACAGCTAAGAGGAGATATATCCAAGAGATCTCCTACTAAATTATCCAAGAATGATAATGATCCATCAGTAAGAGTGAGTCACATCAAAATTTGAAAGAAGGAAATGCATGCACGCACATGCACGTGTGCACATGTGTACACACACACACACACACACACACACACACACACATACACACACTCACATCCTTTCAGCAAGTCTTTCTCAATCTCTGACCACCCAGCTCTGGGCTTTAAAAGGTGGGAATCGATGGTGATTAATTTTAATTTTCAACTTGACACAATCTAGAGTCACATAGCAAGATAGTCTCAATGAGGAATGTTTTGGATTATGGTGGCCTGTGAACATGGCTATGAGAGATGTTCTTAATTGAGTTAATTGAAATTGGAATACCCACCTTTAACGTAGTCAGCACTGTGTTTTTGGTTGGATATAGAAAAAGGACTGAGCACTACTCTCTCTTTCTCTCCCTCTGCCACTGTCTCTTGCTCTCTGACTCTCTTCCTGTCATTATTGCTCTCTCACTCTCTTACTCTGTTCTGCTCTTGACAATTGATACAAAATTAATAACTGCTTCAGTTTCTTGCCTTGACTTCCTGGCAATGATAGAGCATAATCTGGAATTGGGAGGGAAAATAAACCTCTTTCTTTTTGAAACTGCTTTTGTTCAAAATACTTTGACAATGTGATCAAGGTGCTATGAGAGAGGACAAACTTAGCGGTGGTAGAAAAGACTATCTCAGTAGAAGTAGTCCAATGTAGAATAAGATAGAGAAATTAACTTTAACTGGATTTGAAAGTTTTATTGACACGCAGGGTGACACAGTTTACATAGCAACATCGGATTTCTAGCTGTCTTGAAAGTTGTGTCTTCACATCACTTAAAAGTAACTACAAGTGACATAGATAAATTGGATAGTTCTGCTAAGTGAAAGAAAGGTTGGCCAGAAAACAATTTGACCTTGGTCATTTATTTCACTAGCTGGGAGGATTTAGCACATCTGTTACAATTGGAACAGTGTTTTTGGTATCTTCTCTTTTCTACATATCTCCATTCATTTCTGATTCCAGACTTCTGTTAAACATGGAGGGAGCTGCAAACTTACAAGCCAATAGTCAGAGAATATTTATGACATCTCAGATACCCATCCATTCATATTTGGAAGCAAAGACTGATTCTGAAATGGAATGAAGTGACATGTCTCAAAATACCAGACAGAAACAAATTAAAGAAGGGAGGGAGTGTGGAATTCCATGATCCATGTTGTTATAGGCAAAGATGCTTCTTTTGCAGTGTTTTCAATGACTGCAGATTCATAACTGAGAATGAGAGACATTGCAGGCTTCTGTGACAACCTTTTCCCACACTCCACTGCATGCTCCTGGAAAAGAAACTGTCCAGACAGGAAGCCATTGAAAGAGTTCTTAAAATTTGACAAAGATGCTGAAGTGTAGTTTTCACAGTTGATGGCTTCTGGCAGGGAGAGGGGAGGGCTTCATTTTTCATTAAGTGGCTGGCCACTGGGAGTTTGAGCATGTTCCAGCCAGTATATGGTAACAAAAATTGGGCTTGGTAGTTTTGTTTTGTTATGTTATGTGGGGTTGAAAGGGTTGTCCAGGGAGGAATGGTAAACAAATGTGATCAGGGTGCATTGCAGAAAATTCCTAAATAATTAAGAAAAATATGTTGGGAGAAAAAACACAAAGAAGAGTTGGGAAAATATGGCATCAGAGCTTCAGGAATCTGCTCATATTGCATCTATAGTCAGGAATACTGTTCAGCCCTCATGTTCCCTTTTATTCAGTCCAGGTACTCAGCCAATGAGATACTGCTACAGACAATTAGAATGAGTGTACCCACCTCAATTCAAGAAATCTGGAAACTGATGTACATATAAGCCAAGAGATTTGTTTTCTAGGTGAAACTGTATCCTATCAGATTAATAATCAAATATTAACTATCGAGTCTGATTGACTGAGTTTTTTGGTTGGTTAGCTTGCTAATAGTAGACTCTTTAAAGTTCCCTGTAAATTATCTAGATTTCCATGGGGGCTCTCTTCTCAATGGAAACCTTAGATGTTTAGGATTTGTATATTACTTTGTGAGTCTCTGTTTCTAAAGAAATGCTCATGTCTGTACATTTGGATGTCGACTCTATCATACTGTTATTTAATGTTACCAAACATCTTTGTTCTTAATTCTCTGTGGTTCAGATAACAGCCATCAAATTGTGCAATTCCTCTCATCTCAAATTTTCTAGCTACATATGCCTATATGCACATATATGTGTCTATATGTACATATATATTAAAGACTATGATTATAGTCTTAGTTTATACTTATTGTTGTAGAAAATATTCAATCTCAATCAGAGTCTTCTACCCCACCATTGATTATTAGGTTCTCAAATAAAAGACATGCGTCCTTTATTTTTATAACATGCCTTAATCAGGACTAGAGCAGGGCATATACCTACCCTCTATGCTATTAAAATCCACTTCCTCATCTATAACCCCAGCTTACAATTTGCTATGTTCTATGTGGGAAGCTACTAATGCCAATTGGCCAGCCCTCATGGCTATATTTTAAATATTCACCCACCCCATGGCAGCCTCCTGCTCTTCACCCCTTCTCGTTCACATCTTTCTCCTCATACCTCAAGCCAGAGGACCCCAAACCTGCTTATGTCCCTTCTGTGCAACCTTGTCTGTTGGCATCTTTATTTAAGTAATATTTTTAAATTAAGAAGCAACCTCACATTGTACTATCCTCTTCTCCCTGGGAAGAACCAGGCCTTGCGGGGACAGTATTTAGTGTTATAACACATCTCAAAAGGCCAAACTTCAACAACTTATTGAATCTCTCTATATTTAAAATTGTTAATAAAATGATGGGTTTAATTCAACAAATCAAATGTCAGTGTTTTAGGAAGTCAGGATAATAATTAAAATTTTGTTAAAAATAAGTAAATTTGCTGCTGTATGGAACTCATAAATTATGCTGAATTTGTTATTGGTCAGGTGTCCTTCACCTATTTTAGCTTTTTTCATTCATAGACTGTATATAGGTTAGCACAGCAAAGAATATAAAGTATGGGTTGTGGATTGTTAACATAGTTTCATTTAACTTAAAACTAACATACAAAGTATTGTATAATTAGAATAATGACCTGTTGTAGAATGTAATTAATAAAGCATAAATAAAATAAAAATACATTCTACATTTTAGTTGCATTTTTATTGCTGTACAAATCACTTTGACCAGCTTAAGAAGGAGGAATTTATTTGGGTTATTGGCTATAGTTCAACATGGAGGGAACTCAAAGCAGAACCACAGAGAAATGCTTTCTCTTGGTTTGTTCCTTATAATTTGCTTGGTCTGTATTCTTATATAGTTCAGGACCACCTACCTACCTGGAGTAACGCACCTATAGTAGACTGCATTCCCACATATCAGTTACTAATCAATAAAATCCCTCCAACAGACTCAGTATGATAGAAGTAAGACCTCAGCTGAGGTATTTTCTTTCCAGATTGTTGCATTTTTTTGTTAAGGTGATAAAAATTAAATTACTACATGTTGCAACTCAGAACAATATTTTGTAAGATATTACTAATTATTCCAAGAGAATGATTTCATAGGATTTATAATTATATATATGTATACACATATGTATATACATATATATTTGCCCCTATACTCTGCTTCCTAGTAGAATGTTTTTCTCAAAAAACAAACCATATTAGCTTTGTTCAGTGCAGCTCATACAGAGAGAGTCCATGAAGTAAGAATACAGAAAACTTGCTCCTTAAGAGGAAAAGTAAGAGTAATTCTGAAACCTCTGGCTGCACTTACTTTCACTTTTTTTTCCTGCATTTGACCCAGCACAAAGGAAATGATGCTATTTCAAACTAGAGAACAACTGTGGGGCTGACTTTTCTCCTATTCGGAGGTGGGAATCTTTATGCTCATAATTTCTTCAAAGACATTTCAGGTATTATCTATGATTTATGTCACAGAGCCCATAAGGAGTAAAGTTGATTACAAAATATATTTCAAGGTGAAAAAAATGTACTTAATCTCTGTGAGCATCCAAAGAATAAATATGGGAGTGATTCTTCTGGGTCCTTGTACTATATTTAGAGGTGGCTTCTCATTTGTAGGGTGATTTCATGTTCTCATCTTTGTTGTAAACAAGCAAAGTGCCTTCCCATTGATATGATGATATGGGATGAGCCCTTTCAACTAGTTATTTTTGAAATGATGGTAGAAGTTCAGAGCTCAAGAATACACCAGAAAGAACCTGCCACACACACTGCGTGACAGCAGTTTATGAGGCAAAAAGTTTCAAGGAAGCCAGTCTCCTGCAACCCCTACCTCAGAGGTAGCCCAGATATGTTCTTGCGATAGTTGATGGAGGGTCTTGCGTGCTAGGTGCCCCTCAAGATATAATTCATTTATAACTAAATAAAATTGGAAATTGCCTTCTGACTGGCACTCACTAATGTTCCAATGCCCTAATCTTTGCTGAGCCAAACCCTGGTTTGGAATTTCTCAGGCAACGTTACACATTCAGACTAATTGCCTCCTGCATTGTTAGAGATATAATGAGGGGGATAGGGCATTGAAGCTTACAGAATAGAAGTTGATAATCCTAGGGTAAGCTCAACTTTTCAGTCATGTACAGCAGTTGAGCCATTCCCAGGGATTAGAAAAATGAGACCCCTGTATGTGTCTCTGCTAGCCCAGAAGATTAGCATAGTTGGACGTTTACTATGGATGGGCAGGACCTTGAGCAGAGTGTGTGTATGTGTGTGTGTGTGTGTGTGTGTGTGTGACAGTGTACGGCTGAGCATTCAAGCCTCTAACCTACTGGCTGGCTTGCCTGCAGCCACCCAGGACTCTGGTGGGGCCTTGCAGGCCCGTGCTTAGAGCCCAGGGATGCTGCACCAGTCCAGAGGAGATGGCTGCTGTTTTAGACCCAGTGTGTTTTAGATGGCCTCAGATGTATCTTGACTGGTGAGCTGCCAGATTTTTCTTTTCTCTTTTGTAATGACTGTAAAGTCTGATACCATTTTAAGAATATACATTCAGATCCTGCACTTCCTTGTGTTGTGTCTGTCTGTCATTTTCTTCACCAATGTTTTGTGGACCTGTACCGGAACCCTGTTTCTCCTGCAGGTTGAGAGAGGCCAAGGTTGGCTGGCCTTCGGCAAGAACCCATGCTTTTGAGGCTAGATGCAAATTGTGGATGAAATAGAGTGGTGGAATGAAAGACAATACATAGAACGACAAGAGCTGGCTGACAGATCACTGAGCAAAGAGAAGCTTTGGTTATCTACAGCTAATGGGTGACTTAGTTATAAATGAAAAATACATTTTAAAAACATACCTCAATTTCTAAACTTCTCAGGCTATCTCTGAAAAATAAATGATGTCTTAGACATTATAGTTATTAAAAAGCATTTCATTAATTCATATTAAAATTTATTATAGTGGTTATTAAGCTTTTAAATATTACTGTCTTAGATATAAGAGGGTTTTATTTTAAATATTAAAGTATAATTAAATTACAGTAAGATTTATCTCTTTAGTGCATATTCCCTTTTC
Organism: Mastomys coucha; assembly: GCF_008632895.1. NCBI lineage: Eukaryota > Metazoa > Chordata > Mammalia > Rodentia > Muridae > Mastomys > Mastomys coucha. The sequence continues at coordinate 71,695,993 of NW_022196903.1, forward strand.
CTACTACTTTGTATCCAAGGCCTCCCCCATTCCCAATTAAACCACTGGTATGTTCTGCATATCACTCTGTTTCAGAATGCTATGGAGGATAGAATACAGGATGTAAGCCTTAGAAACTGGATTTTTGCCATGTAACAGGTTGATTTTGAAATTTACCTTACCACTGCTTGTATGAGTAACTCATTCTTTTTTATTGTGATCTGAATGTGTTATTGTTTGCTTATTCTTTGATTCATGGCCCCTAAGAGGAATTTTGTTTCTGTTGTCTTTTTTTTTAAGAAGGTATAGGTGAGTTTGGTATAGATGTTTTCATGGGGGTTTTGTTTTAACCTTGAAATATAGTGTTATACATTCCATTTTTCCTTTCTCTTTCCTCTCAGTCATGTTATTGGTGGCACTTATTTACTTTAGCATATGCCATAACTGTACTAGCTAGTCTGTTTGCTTCAATCCATCATTTTTCAGAGCTGCACAGCCTAATGATGTAGAAACTAGGTACAGGTGGCTGCCTACATTTAACTTACAATAAAGTTAAATATTCGTTTCCTCTATCATACTGGATACTAATCAAGTTTGAACAGCTGTATGTGACTAGTCTTCTTTTACATATTGATAAATAAATAAATATTAGCCATTGTGGAATTTTGCTAGAAGGTAGTTGTAAGTTATTAAGAATGATTGTAGGACCCAGAGAGTTGAGAACACCAGTAGAAGACAGCCCACAGAATCAACTAAGCAGAACTCATAGGGGCTCACAGAGACTAAAGCAGCAATCACAGAATCTTAGGGGTCTGTGGTAGATCTTCTGAATGTACGTTGTCATTGTTTACCTTGGGTTTTTGTGCGACTCTTACCAGTAGGAGTGTTTCTCACTACTTTGACTCTTCTTAAGTTCTTTTTACTCTGACTGAGTTGCCTTGTCCAGCCTTGATATGAGGGTTTGTACCTAGGCTTATTGTAACTTGTTTTGCTGTGTTTAGTTGATATCCCTGGGAAACATGCTCATTTCTGAAGTGAAACAGAGGAGGAGTGGATCTGGGGGAAAAGGAGTGTGTGTGTGTGTGTGTGTGTGTGTGTGTGTGTGTGTAGCCAGCCTGCAGCTCCACGGGTCTGGGTTCTCCTCAGCCGGAGGTCCGAGATGGACCTGTAAAATAACCGGGTTGGGGACAAAGAGAGACAGAGACGGACGCCAAGTAGGTTTATCAAGGCTTCCATTTACTTGAGGTCATTTTGAGCTTTTATAGGTACAGCTAAGGAGTGAAACCGAAATCTCCAGGTACAAGACATATGCATAATGTAAACACAGTAGCAGACGTGACTCTAGGAACTCAAAAGTTCTCAAGCAGTCAGCAAGTTCTTAGGCTGGTAGGCTTGTTTGCGACTCAGCATGACTCCTCTTTCAAAGGCGAACCTTCAGTGTCTAGGAGGCCATTGTTTAGCCCGGGCAGGTGACTGACTCTAAGTGCAAGCAGTCAGTCAGGTCCGTGGCGGAGCTGAGGGGGGTAGGGGGCAGCCAAAGTGTGTGTGTGTGTGTGTGTGTGTGTGTGTGTGAGTAGTCCAGATATTTTGTATGAGAGAAGAACATAAACAAATCTACTAAAAAAAAAAGAGGGAAGAAAAGAAAGAAAGAAAGACAGAAAGAAAAGAAAAAACAAAAGACAAATGTTCTCTTCAGTGTCTTTTCAGTTAGCAGGATTTTCCTCAGTAGACTCAATCTTTTACCTAAAAGTATATTTCTTCTGTCTGGTACTGTTTTCTTTTACAGTGGTTGTAGTACAAATCAAAGTTTCAAAGTAACTTTTCTTAGAATTTGTTTATTATATAGATATCTATTTAATTTGTAATTTATTTTAAAAGTAAAAATTAAATTAAATTTTAATATAAAATTTAAAAATGATGTATCAGCTCAGGATCCCTAAAACAAGATCTCTGCAGTAGATTTACTTGTCACAGAGGAAGAAAGGGCAGAGAGTAAAAGACAAAGACAAGAGATAGAGGTGAGGGAGAAGGGAAAAGGAAGAAGGGAGATGGGGAAATCCCAGAAGGGGACAACAGACTGTCTTTGAATACAGAAGAGAGACTTGGACCATAGGCAAATTGTAGCATAGAAAGGCTGTGTACTCTGTTCAATGGATGGCTGTGAGCCTCTACATCTGTATTAGTCAGGTACTGTCAGAGCCTCTCAGGAGATAGCTATATTTAGACTGGCTTGTCCTTCCTTCAGTCTCTACTCCATAGTTAATCTCTGCAACTCCTTCCGTGGGTATTTGGTTCCCCCTTTTAAGAAGGAATGAAATGTCCAACTTTTGGTCTTCCTTCTTCTTGAGTTTCTTGTGGTTTGTGGGTTGTTCTTCCGAGTGGGAGAGGGGTGGGGTGGCAGATATGGGGAGGGGGGAGGCAACAGGGGTTTGTTCTTGTTGTTTTTGTTTGTTTGTTTGTTTTTTGGAGGGGAAATTGGGAAAGGAGAAATTTACATGTAAATAAAGAAAATATAAAAAAAAAAGAAAGGCAAAATAAGAAACCCTATGTTAGGGTAAGATGTTTAATTTTGATTGGGCATTTAAGTAAGGTGAGCTAGAGGGAACTTTTGATTGCTAATAGTTGGACCTTGATAGTCAAGCTCAGGAGGAAGAAGTAAATACACAAGTGAATAGATCTTGGTGGCTAGCTTTGGAGATATAATCTTTCTTTCTTTGCTTTTTTTTTCTGGCATGGCAGAGGGAATCAGGGTGAAGTGCTAACCATAGCAGAGCCACATTTGCTATGCTAGGACTGGCTTGCTAGATTCCCTTCAAAAATTGCTTCATTTTAGACTTTTGCCAGCTGTACAATCTGTGGTTGGTAGTTGTTCTTTCTGTCAGCACTTTGAAAGTCTAACTTGCTTTATGATATCTATAGTTTCTGAAATATACCATATTTTGTTCTTTATAATTCAGTATGACGTGTGTCCTTTAGTGGTTTATTCAAGAGTTTTTAAACCCTTTTATTTTCATCATTATAATTGGGTTGCATGTACACCTATGTGAGTGAAAGATGGTTGAGCTTATCCACTGTTCTCTGTGTAACTTGGATCTGAGTAACTTGTCAGGTTTTTTTTTTTCCTTAGCTTTCAGCAACTAAACCTGCAAGTAGCCAGAGCTTTGGGGTTAACTGCTGGGTTAAGTTGGAATCCTTTATGAGACACAGTGTTAGAAGAGAATTGGCTGTAAGAGCGTTACTGAGAGCTGATTCTCCTGAGAATCCAGGAAACAGAAAAAGCCATGCTCTTGGAGAATGTGCAAGTGGTGAAGAAGAGAAGCTGGTAGGAATTTGAACTGTCAAAGCCATGATCTTGAGGTCTCCCCTAGAAATGAAGTATCAACAGTACCACAGGAAGTACAATCAACTGATATAAAGTAGCAAAGAACTTACAGGTCAGCTATTAATCATCTTTCTCAGTGAAGTGTGCCTTGTTTTGAAGGCAGAAGTCTAACTGAGGCCTTGGCTAATGATTAGGGTAGACTGCCTAGTCTGCAAACCCTATGGAACTGTACATGGAGTCTCAGGGTTGGGGCACTGAGTTATCTCATTCCAATTTGCCAGAAAACTCTCATTTCAATTTGCCAGGTAAGGGACATGCACCCAGAACATTCTGTCTTTGAGACAGAATTGTAGAATGTTCTTGACTGGGTTTGTTGAGTTTTATTTTCCTGCCAGACCATGTTTAAGAGCAGTTACTTTTACTTATTAAGTACTTATTTATCTGTGTATAAGCCCACATGTGTGTGTTGTGTATGTTTACATGTGTGAGTCCACTGCTTGTGGTCACATTCATGCTATGGTACACATGTGGAGATGAGAGGATGAAATACATGGTATAATAAACTTGCTCTGTTTCAGCAAATTTGGCACAAGTGAATAGTCTGAGGTAGTTATTTATAATATATACATTATTAAATTGCACAGAAGAAAGATATAATCATTAATAACAGATATAATTCAGTTTTCAAAGTCTGAATTTGAGAGATTTAGATCTCTGGTCAGATGTTTTGTAAAAATGTCTAGAACTTGGAGAAGGTTACAAGATTCTAAGGTCATCAGAATATTAATTATTGGAAAGGAATCAAAAGAAGATGGTAGGCACCATTTTCTGTACACAAGGCTCAACCATGGAAGAGAGACCATTTCTATTCTGGTGAACATTTCATTATATCAAGAAAAGGAAAATATCAATCAAATGGACAAATAAATGAAATAGTTGTTTTAAAAAGCTAAGGATAGATCCTTAAAATGCTAATGGTTAATATCAGAACAGATGACAACAAAACAGACTTACAAAGAGGCAGGGAGAAGCAGATCTGAGTAGTTGAAGAAAAATTAGGAACCATGGAAATTCAGATGCTGACAAACAGTGTTCGGGAGGAGCAGTGTGAAAGAACTGTGCAATCAGGAGATTTTCTTCTTGATGCTGTTAAGGGCTGTGGCTCTGCCTTTGCAATCAGGGCTACTAGAGAGGATTCATAAGAGCCAAGTCATGTCTTTACTGCTTTCCCAAGTTACTCTGCAAATGTTCCTATGAGTAAAAAGAAGTAAAACTCTAAAGAAATTAAAATTATACATATATTTTTAGTTATTTCAATTCTAAGATAAGGAAAACATTGTTACTTCTTAAAGTTACTACTTACTATTTAAGCTATGTGCTTAAGAAAGTAAGCATAATCTAACATTTTTCTCCTGTAATAATATTAATAAAAAGTCTAATAGGCATTCCAGTTGTTGTATATCTGTTATATCAATGACAGAGAGGCTCAGGCAGGAGGCTGGTTGATTTAAGACCGACCTAGAACGTGTGGGGAAACCTACCTCTAAAAAACCAAATAATTTTCATTCTCAATCTGTGTATTATTTGTTCATATTTTTGACTTAAATATTAGTACATTTATGCAATAATCTTTTTCTAGTCCAGAACTATGAAGTATCAAATTAATTTTTACTGGTGCTAAAAAGACAGTTCAGTGATTAAGAACATATATTATGCTTGCAGAGGACCTGAGTTTGGTTCCCATCATTCATGTCAGCTCACACCACTTATACCTATAGACACAGGCATGCAAAACCCTCTTTAGGCCTCCTCAGGCATCTATATTCATGTACATACACACACACACACACACACACACATACACACATACACACACACAAATGAGAGAGAGAAATTCATATAAATAAAAATAAAATAAACTTTTTATTTCTCATTTTATTTAAAATTGATATTGTCTTAAATGTTAAATATGAGATCTTGAAAAAAAAAATCATTCTGAGAAATTTGATTTTGAAACCCAATTCACAATTTAGTTTCTTTTCTGTGTCACTTAGGATGGAATAAGGGTGAGACATTTTCATTTCGAATGCACTTCCTATGCAATCATACTTTAAATGATGCCAGCTTTCACTAGTAATGTTAACGTGGTTAAGCGTGCATAAAAACCAAATCATTTCCTTCCATTTCTTTTTTTTTCCTCTGGAGAGAATTGTAATTTTGGAATAGTTATTTTCTGAATTATCTGTAATCTAGGCAGAAGCTTTGCTGTGCTCTACATTTTTTATTTTAGAGAAATAGCAGGTGAACCGTTTTCACAGTGGGCAGCTTCACTTTGAAGACATAATTATTAACATTTTTTTTTCTGAGTGAAGTGCAATAGATAAAGAAATTAGTTCAGCAGGTGGAGAGCCTAAACATTTTTTTTTTTATTTTCTTCATGCTGTGAGATGGGAAAGTTGAGTGGTTAAAGTTACAGACAAAATCCATTCTTCCTAGAAACTTTTCTGTATAGCGTGGCAAATATAAAGAAAATTTATTTTTTCTTTCAACACAACAGAGCACCAGCTCAATGCCTTGTCAAAAGTAGAGAAAAAATGACTTTTTTGATGGGATTGGGCAGAAACAAACTAGAAAATTCTTACATCATAATAAAGAGTTGGCTCAGAGGTTAAGAGCACTTGCTGTTCTTGTAAAGGACCCAGGTTTGATTCCCAGAAGCCATGATAGAAGAATCACAGGCACCTGTAACTCCAGTTCATAGCATCCAACTCCTCATCTCCTCAGACACTTTCTTCAATGTGCACATAGCTACACACTATTGTAGAATTATTAAATATTTAAAAATCCCAGCTAGGAGTTTTGCCCTACCTTTGGCTATTGAGATGAAAGACACACGCACAGTCTTTATATTTACAGCAAGCCTTAAGCAGCACAAGAACTGGGCAGCTGCTACCCTCTGTGCTGTTAGGATCTATTTTCCTATCAATAACCCTGAATTACTACTTACTATTTACTATGTTCCATCAGGGCTGCTTTTAGTACCAACTGGGCAGTCTTCAGGGCCACATTCTCTTGACTCTTAACCCATGGCAGCTCTATTTTTTCCTCTCCTCCACCTTCTTTTTCCTCATGGTCCCTTTCTCTCCTGAAGCCCACAATATCTAAACCCCACTTATGCCTCCCCTGCCCAGCTATTAGCTGTATGCATTGTTATTCACCAATCAGAATTAACTTGGGGGCAGGATCTCAGGGGCTACCTGCAGACTGACATCTTGGTGGCCACATGTAGGCAGCTTCTTGGATACGATCGATCGTCAGCAGCAGCCGCTTAGACCGGATGTCTGTCAGAGACACAGGCTGCTTTTTACGGGGCTGAAGTGGGGATGAACAGGGCTCCAGCCTTAATTCTTCCCCCCTGCCCTAGGTGAGCATGCCCTGTGCCTCCCTGTAGGCAGCCACTCAGATACGATCGTCAGCTGCTTGGATCTTAAGCGGCCGCTTACACAATCGTATCTAAGATGGCGGCCGCAGCTGCAATAGACTATTCTACTGCACATGCGCCCCTCCGGAGTGGGTGTATACTGCGCATGCACCCTCCTGAGTGGGTGTGTACTGCGCATGCGTCCCTCCTGAGCAGGTGTATGCTAATGAGGGTTTGACAGGGAACCAATCCTGGAGGACTTGGTGGCTCAGGCTCGGGTATATAAGGGGCTGTCTCCAGACAGTCAGAGCCACTCCACTGAAGCAAGCAGACCTGCAGCACCTAGGAAGAAGAAGCAGAAGAAGAAGCAGAAGAAGAAGCAGAAGAAGAAGCAGAAGCAGAAGCAGCAGCAACATCAAGAAGAGCTGTGCCATCAAGAAGAGCTGACACTTAAGAACCTAGGAGAGCTGTAATACCTAGGTACCTTAAAGAGCTGTAACACCTGGGTACCTAGGAGAGCTGTAACAAAAGAATATTCCTGAGTAAACCATCGAGAGAAGAAGTCCAGGTGTTTGGTCGTTATTGCTGCTGGTAGGCAGCAGAAGCGCCGTATAGCCACACTTAGCATTATAATAGATAGCAGAAGATAAAACCTCAACAGCACACATCTTTAATTCCAGTGATAGGGAGGCAGAGGCAGATGGATCTTGATGAGTTTGAGGCCAGCCTGATGTACAAAGAGACTTACAGGCCAGTCAAGGCTACATACTGAGAACATTGCTGGCTTTAAAAACAAATCAAAAACAAATGCAAAAAGAGAATGCTATGTTGATGGAAAGACACTAGTAAGAGTTCATTGCATTTCCTTACAATGACTCAAGGAAAATATCTTACTAAGGTTGTTTCACTAAGCATTGCCAAGAAGGGCTGTGACTAGCACAGAACAAAGGGTCTTCAAGTTCTTTTTATTTTGGTCATGCTTGCTCTTAAACTTTCAGCAAAGCATTAGGAATTATTCTTTCAAAACTGTTAATTTCAGAAAAGAGAAAATTTCTGACTTTTCTAAGAAGTAAAATGAATGTTTCCAATTTTTCCCAGGTGATACATGAATATTCAAGTTATCTCCAAGCCTGAGCAATAATCAAGGAAAAAGAGACAAAAAGACTGTAGGAGCCAGAAATTGGAGAGGAGTGTTATAAGATGGTGTTTTCTGGATAGGACCAAACCCAGGCCATTGGATACATGGCTGTCTATATAAGGTCTGCACTAAACAGGGACTAGCTGCAGACAATGCCTGTTCATTATCACTGTCTAGGGGAAACACCTTGAGTCCTGTGCTTCAGCTCCTTTAATGTTTGTATAACAGTTACTGAGAATTTATTCAGAGTAAAAGTAGAAATCAAGGGAGATTTAGAAAGAGGGAGACATCAGGAAGAGAGTGAGTGAATGGGTGAGTAAGAGAGAGAGGCAGAGAGGCAGAGAGACAGAGAGAAAGAGAGACAGAGAGAGAGAACATTATCAGCATTCCTTGTACTAATCCAAAGGACAATGTAATGTTCTTGAACCATGTCAAAAACCCTACTGCCCTCTATCCTTAATGCCTTAGACAAAAGCTGGTAAAAAAAAAAATATGCTCCATTATAAAGAAAGTTCCTTGGCATTACTAAGAGGCTAATAACAATCCTGTATTTACATCTGAGTTTTATAAGCAATCTTGCTTTTGCTGGGTATGGGATTCAAGAGTCAGTGGATATTCTCATAATAAAAGGTCTTATTTTTCCTTAAGTGAATTTATACACTTGCATTTATAGTCATTTTCTTTTCATTACCAACATTCAGTACTTTATTTTATTGGAAAAATGTATCATTCTACACAAGGAACTCTGGGACTCAGAAATATAACAATTAATATAATCATCTTTGCTATAGATGGATATTGTAGGCTTTTTCATGATAGATCTTTCATTCCCACTGTAAAGAATGTATCTGCCATCTCAAACTAATTCCCACAATTTGCTTTTGTTTCTGACATTTTGTGATATGGAAATGCTTTTCTGCACTTATGTTCCATGATAGGTGTTTCAACTTTTCTTCCTTTTTTTCCATGTGGGAACCATACAAAACATAAAATTGCTGTATTACAAGCTGATTCTAGCACCGAGAGAGCAAGGTTAATCATTTTAACACTTATGGATCATGTTATTCTGCAGATTTTAATTGTTGCATGAGGAGTAAAACTTATTTTTTTCCTAAGAAACATGCAAGAAGTTTGTATAATAATGCTCCTAGGTCATAGAGCATGCACACACAATAGGGCGCAATCCGCAGTCTAATGTCAACATACTTTGGGGAGAATAAAGTCAAAAGATTTCACAAAAGAAACAATACTGAGCATATTTCATTTTACTGTAGCACTAACTTGGGCATACTTTAAACACTTAATAAAAAGCATACAAAATAACTCTAATTTAATTCTCCTTTGTTTCCTTAATTAATTCAAAAACATCTATAAAATGGTTTTAAGGTTTGAATGGACTGCTGAGTTAATAGTAAAAATAAAATCAAACTTCTGCTTTTATGCAGAATGTTGTAGATTAATTTTGCCTTAGCCATCATTGGCTGGGTCTGTGTTTGTTAATGATATATATGAAGTATACACAGGAATCTCACTATGACATTTGTATGTGTGCATATAGGGAGTCTTTAATGAGAGAAAAACAATTTCATTTTTGTAGCACTTGTAGGATGAGTGATTTATGGTTTTTATTGTGAAATTGCATAAAAGTAAAATGAAGTGACTACTAGTGATCTCTTCCCTAGATATTGTCCACCTAACTACCATGCTGTAAGCAATGCCCTAGTTCTTAACAAGAATCTAACTGAGCCTTGTTTATCCCACTGATCTATATGTCAAAGTTCAATGATGAGAACTGGGTCACAATATCTAAAAGCACACAGTATTACATGGTAAAGTGATTCCCCCAAACCTTAACTATCTTTCAGTCTATGTAAATTGCCCCGAGTGGTGACTCCCACTGTTTGTCTACATGCAGTAATTATAAGTAATGACTCCTTATCTTTTAGTAGTTTGGAGTCCCAAGAGACAGGTAATAAAGTGTGCAAAATGGTTTTGAAGAACATTTTAAAATCATTTATTTGCAAAGCTTTGTGAAGGTAATAGAAAATAACAAGAGATACTGGAACATTCTGAGGCTCTGAGGGTCTCTTGACATTATCACTAAATAGGAGCCAACGATGTATCTGCCATATCTATAAATAGTGTGATGTGTGGGCAGAGAGGGTGCCCTGACAGAAACAGAGACACAGGCATAGAATAATGATCTCAGAGGAGCTCAAAAGAAACACAGTGCCTTCAGTCTGGCCTCTTTTTCCAACCCTGTGTTTCCATTTTCATTGACTGAGCACCACACCCAAGTTGATATAGAGCATAGCATGGTGTATAGGGTAATAACTGCATAGACTGGATCATAGCCTAAAATTTCATCCCCATGGTACTCAGTTTATCTAAACTTATTGAATATGTGATAGAGACTAGAATGTTTGTCTTAATCTTAGGAGCACATACAAATGTCTTGTAATACATACACATAATGATTTTAAGAAAAAATGTTTTCTTCCTACATTCATCTTTACGGCATTTTCTTAACACTTTTCTAGATTTCAAAGTTGCTCTTTCTCTCCTCTCTCTCTCTCTTTCTCTATCCATTATCTACCTCTCACTCCCTCTCTATTAATAACATATCCAGTGGCATGTACTATGCACATTCCAGGATGGAGGGTTCATGTTATTTTTGTGGTTAAACTTGAACATGGCTAGTCACTGTCACTGTAGCACCATGGAGAGTGACACACATCTGCTGTGTGATAAAACTTTCTGGGGACATGCGATACATGTCTACTCATACCGAAAGGGAAGTGAATATCATGATGGATAACATGAAAAAGACAATGGGTAACTCATTTGTTTTTCAGTAGTGGCATAGAAATCATCGATTCGGATTGAGCCTCTCTCTCTCTCTCTCTCTCTCTCTCTCTCTCTCTCTCTCTCTCTCTCCATCCTTTTAACTGTTACCCAAGGAAAAGAACATAGAAACCCCTGAACTAATGATTGAATGTCAAACCAACATAGCTTAAGTTCACATAAGAATGAAGTCTCTGTTGAAGGACTGCCCAGATCAGATTGGTCTATAGGAATGTTGGAGAGGGGTTACCTTGATTTTTTAATTGCTACAGGAGGATCTAGCTCACAACATGTGCTGTACTATTTCCTTTTTATGTGGTCCTGAGCTATACAAGAAAACTAACTTAACACTAATGAACAAGTAAGTTGGCTTCCTCCGTGGTTTCTACTACAAGCTCCTGCTTGAATTCTTGTCCTGATGTCACTCAACAGTGAACTGTAACAATGGACATGAAATAAATTTCGCCTCTCATAAATTACTTTTGCTTTTAGTGTTCACTACAATAGTGCAGCAATACTTCCTGTAGCGCTTCTAGGATTGAAATAAGTTATGGTTGGCTGACCAGTCAGTTATCTTTTGTCTTGTTTGGAATGTAGACCTAGTAAAAAACAAACATAGAAAACAAAACAAAACAAAAAACAACAATGGTAGAAACAAAGGATATGTCATTTACTTAAACTACTCTGTAGTTTAGGAGACATTTGAATCTATCAGGTTCAGGAAGTCAAATTTGTCAGTGGTCACGCATAACATAACTTTAGCAGATTAGCTTAGGAGGTCAGGTCTGTCCCTCTCTTACCAATACAGAAGACAGTAATTTTCTAGTGTGTGTGTCTGAGCACATGTTTGAGAGCTTGTCAATATTAAACAATTCTATTCACACATCCCATTGCCATATTTTTTGCCTGTCAATAATCTCAATTAAATTAATAGTGCCAGGGGTCATACCTAAAAGTATTTTTGTTTGGTTGGTTATGCTGTTGTTGTTCAAAGTATGCAAGAAAATGTGGTGATTGATCTCTACCTTTGAGACAAAGAAAGAGTAAGCTATAGTGTCATCAGAAGGCACTTGGTCCATTTGCCTTGCTAGGGAATGGAGAGATTACATATAACCCTTATTACCTTCTTGTACTTATCTATGAAAATGTTACCAAATGGTCAGATAAATAGACAAAAAAAAGAGGTAAATCCAAACCTGACAGCACATAGGTTACTATTGAGAGTATCCTCTGGAAGTTTTCAAAACTCATCTGTTCCACTAGGTAAAGGGTATAACTACAGGTATAACTACAAGTAACATTGATGCATTATTAATATAGAAATGTTACTACCAGAAAATGTAGACAGTATTTATGACAAGTCATTATGACATTTTATATTGTAGAGTACATATACACATAAAGTACATTGATAGTTATAATATTTATTGCTTGTCTTTACAATTTGTGAAATTTAGATGCATTATATTTATGTAAAATGTAAATAAAATAACAATAATTAAAGATCAAGGTTAAATAATTTCAGTTTTTGATTCAGGTATAAGGGTTTTGAAATTCATCTTTGCACTAGGAGTCAAATTCCAGCTGAGGCTTTTACCAGTGACCTAGGTTTTAGATCTTAGGAAAAATCAATCTGTGTATTTATTTAGATTCTAATCTCTTCATTTGTTACATGAGTGTGTGGCAAAAATTAAAAACAAACAAACAAACAAACCAGTGATTTCTAGAAAATTTTAAAGCCAATCAAAAATCTTCAGAGTTGGGGTTCAATATGATAAAAATACTCTATATGCATACATAAAATTCTCAGAAAGTTAGTTAAACTCATATTTTTATGTTATCAATTCCAAATATCAAATTTTATTTGAACTATAGTAACAAAATATAACACATGGAACATACTTAATATTTATGTTTTCAAAAAGACAAGACAACTCATAGGCAGCTACATAAAAATGCCATTTCTTATTCAACTCAAACTATTACTGTCAGGAGATCAGATGACTAGTTTTGCTTTCCTTGAAAGTGTTCCATTTACATAAATAAGTTTGCAGGAATTTCAAACAAAATAGATTATGATTTCATTATTATTTTGTCTTGCTAATTATGGTTTGATTAAAAATGAAAAATCAGGTTTTTGTAAGTAATATATTGAACATTTTTATGTTCTAAATTTCTATTTTATTTTTATTTAAGTGTGTGTAAATGTCTGTATGCAACATGTAACCATGTGTCCAGGAGTCTATAAAAGTATTATGAATACTGCAGGGTATCAGATGCCAGGAAGCTGGGTCAGCAGGTAGTATTGAGTTGCTAAATATGGGTACTTTTCTTTTACTCTATGTCTTTTACCAATATATTCATATGTATTCAATGTGACCCTACAGACTTCTACAGGAAATGAAATAAGGTGTAAAATATGATCTATGATAGGCTTAGAGATATGGGCTATTCTTGTTTAATTTCTGTTCTTGTAATTAAAAAAAAAAACTGAAAATACCCGGAGGAGAACACTAGTCACAACACAGTCAGAGTCAAGGGAAGGAAAGAATGGATGTATGCTTGCTTGTACTCCTCTCTATCCTGATAAGATGGATTCACTATCTTGCAAATGATACTGCTAATAGTGGGCAGGTCTTGCCATATCAATGACAATATGAATAAGAGAACTTCTCACAGACCAGTCTGAACCTGATCTAGACAATCCTTCCTTGAGACTCTAGGCTTGACTGTGTCAAGTTGATAGTTCATACTATCTGTCACACTGTGGTTGTGATTTATTAATAGCCCTGTAGGAGGAAGTTGCTGTGAAGTAGCAAGGTGGTGTTTGTTTTCTGCACTTCTATTGAAACAGAACGCTCAACTTGGAAAGCAAAAGAAAGAAAAATTCAATGCTAGAAAGAAATAAACAAATATAGATGAAAATAATCATCAGTTCACTATTTCCCTTAACATTGACATTATTTCTTTGTTTTTAAGTCTTGTGAGTTACTCTTATAGATATAAATATACACACCGTCTTTCTTGTGAATATCTGAGAGGTTGTTTGGCCCTTGGAGAAGAAAACATTATGACTAACCTAAACTCTCAAATGCTGAGATGAATCCGTCCTAAGTAACTGATTGTCTCCCTAGCTCCACATTTCGCTTCTGCTGTTGGCTCTTGTCTCATCACCTCCAAGTAGCCTAGGGAATGATCATGAGTATTTATCAAGGTCTTCTAATCTAATTTCTGTACTAAGAGAGTTATACTTTGCAAATTTTTACAACTTCTGTTCTCCCATTCAAAACCGATAAGAAAAGGACACTGTCTGTCTACAGAGTAGAAATATCCTGATTCTTTGCACTCTTGACTTATTATTCACAATGTTATAATTTTGACTTCTCACATTAATTTTTTACACATGCCTTTTCTCAATGCCTAATACATAATTGTCTTTAGGAACAGCTTGAGTAAAGTGAACCACGCATTTTTCAAATGTCTGGTTCGAACAGAACCTACTGTGAGTCAAGTGTGTATTTTCTGACTCTTTTTTTGTAGTAACTCACTTCTGACTTTTCCTAATTGTTCAAGCACATATACCTCTCATTATTGTTCCTTTCAACACAATATTTAGTATATTGTGACAAGTCTTATTCTTTAGCACCTATAGGGGTGAAGTTCCCAGGCCTTGATTTTCATTGTTCATTTTGCAGATTCTACTTTGATGTCAGTTAACTACATGAATCTTTGAACAGTCAAAATAGTGAGAATAGCTGACACACAAACCAAAGTTGTCAAACAGCTTCTGCCCATCAGTAGCCATAATATTAATTGTTTGTATATTTCTAGTCTAGGTGAAATGCCACCTATTTCTTCCATGTTGAAGTAGAGTGCATGGATATTGGTAGTTCCCTAAAATTAGCTGGTTTCTGAGGGTTTCTTTTGACACAGTATGTATGTATGTATGTATGTACGTATGTATGTATGTACATGTACATGTGTGGGCTAAGATGTACATATAGAAGTCAGAAGAAAACTTGAGAGGGCTACTTCTCTTCATCCACTATATGAGTTCTGAGATTTGAAGTCAGAGCTTCACACTTGATGGTGGAGACTAAGTCATTTTTCTGACCCATATGCTATGAGATTTAAGCAAACATACAATTCTTTGGTTTCATGTTCCATGTAAAGTGCTAATTAAATTTGTATCCAATTTGTAAACACCTGAAAATTGGGAAACAAATATACTATTTCTTTGAAGCAAATTAAAAATCTCAAAGGTGGTAAGACTGTTCATTTTCAGGATTTCTTTGTGCTACACAGAAAGTATATGAACAGTCCAAAACCATTCATACAAAGGCGACTGTTTATAAATCATCCCATAAACATCATCTGAAGGTAAAATAATAAAAATCTATAGTAACCAAAGAAGCATTTATAAAACTTACAGGTATTAAATAGTAAATGTTTTTTAAGACATCATGACATGAAAATATGGGTAAAAAAAATCACCATGTGTAAATATTCAAAATCATGGGATGTACTTCACAATGTCTTCTTAAGAATTCACAGAGGGCTCATCAGAGCCATTGTGAGCATTTAAAAATATTATTTCCAAAAATAGCACATTTATCACATCTATATTTAGAAATATTTTATATGTAACTTATATGAAATACATTAATTCACTTATTATTTCTAGCCTATTATTTCTAGAAATAATAAGGATTTTTCATTTTTAAAATATTCTTTAAAAAATTCATATGTATGTGTGGGGGTGTGTAAATATATGCACCTGAGTACATCTTCTAGTCCTTGGAGTCAGGAAGATGGTACCGGATTTTCTGGTGCTGTTGTTACATGCACTTGTGAGCTGCTTAACATAGGGGCTGGTAAATGGATTTGTGACCTTTGCAAGAGTAGCAAGCACTAAGGCATCTCTTCTAGCATTAAATTTCAGATCTTAATACATCGGAATCATTCCTTGCTTCCTTTCTGCATCCCCACAAAAGAACTGCTCAATATCTGATGCCATCCAGAATCCTTTGCTTTCATTTTCCAAGGGGCAACAAAACACAATCTTAATTTCTTGCTTTGCTCTAGTTCAATGGAAGTTTCCAGTTCAATGAATGCTCGAAGTACAGGCTATGGTTTACATGTGAAAGTGAGTTCAACCTACTCCAGTGAAATGCAAACCGACAGATATCTGCCCTGAGCCTTCTATGGTGTATGCACATTTTACAGCACATGTATTTCCAGAGGGGAACTCAGTCAGCCAGATGCATTGTCTGCTGTTGTCTCGATGAGGTTATCCAACTGGTGATGATAGGTCTGGGGTTTGAAACCCAGTGCGCTTATACATTGCAGGAGAGGAGGCAGAAAGGTGGTAAGAGTCAATGGATATGGAAGACACCAAGGAAACAAGCGTTCCTAAGCAGCTAAACAATAATAATAGAAAATTACAAATATTGGGGTCACAAGGACAGGGATTCCATTGTGTTCCAGCACTGAGAAATTGACACAACCCCCACCCCTAAAGCTGAGGCATTATTTTCTCAAATCCATTAAAAGACTAGATATGCAATTGATAAGACATCATTGTTTGGGTATTCTATAATCACCTTAGGAGGAAACAGGAGAAGAGTTTAAAGTGTACATTAAACGAATCGAAACAGTATTGTCAAAGCTTTCTGTAGGATAGATTCGGGCTAAATGTTTTCACAAGAGCCTTGGCAGTAATTGATCAAAATTCTAAGTTCCCCTTTTCAATGGCAGTCACAGTGGTGTGGTTTCTGTTCCTTCTAATCTAGTTTGTTCTCCAGACTTAGGATGAAATCTTTCTTCCCCTTGGGAACTGGAAGCTGATAGCATGTTGTATTATATCAATGTGGCAGGCATACAATGTATTCCCCACCACCAGAGATAAACCGTTAGAAGCTCTGGGCAACCTAGACAAAGTTAAATTTTATGGGAGGCTGAGTAAATGAGTAATTTCAGTCTTGTGCAAGAAGAGAATTTTACTTCCCTAAGCAAATTAGCTTGAAAGAACTACTATGGTGTTCTCTAGGAGGGCACACAATCCCTTCAGTAGCAATTTTGCATCTGCTACTGTACTTTCTTCTAAATCCCCATGGAGCAAATCCACAGACTAGTGCCCTTGGTATTTGCAAAAACATATGGAGAGCCACATTTCCTTTTATTGGTCTTATATGTGGGGCTACTTTAGGTTACCCTAAATTGTAGATAAAATTTTTCAAGTTTTCTTAAAAGATTATGAAGTACCCAGCACTTATTAATCTAGATAATTTCATAATGATTTATCAAGCTCAAACTCTGAGTTGGATGCTCAGGTATGAGAGCTAATAAGTCACATCCTTTGACCTCAGACAACTCTCTACCAAAAAAAAAAAAAAAAAAAAAAAAAAAAAAAAAAAAAAAAAAAAAAAAAAAAAAAAAAAAAAAAGAAAAGAAAAGAAAGAAAGAAAAGAAAAGAAATAGAAAGATGAAAATTTACTCCCACTGCTGAGAACTGACCCGAAGTTGAAGCTTAAGTAAGTAAGAGTCCAGATCCCAGCTTCTTTACTAAAATGTCACACTGCCTTTAAATAACATATGTCAGAACGTCTCCTAAGAATATCTAGATCTTTAAGAAATTTACCCTTGGGTTGCTCTCTGTAACTTAAAGAATTTACTTTGCCTGCCAGGCAAGATTTATCCAACACTGTAAATAAAATAGCTATCTGAAGAAAAAAAAATGCTAATACATGACAAGGATGATCTTCTTTTATACAGTTCCTGGAAATCTTAGAATATTTTCTAATTCCTTCAAGTTTCTATTAAACGTCATATGCCAACTATTTGAGAGGACTGGAACATGCATGGGAATATAGGGGAGTAAGAGTTTTCCTGAGGACTTGGTTACTGTGAGCTTGCCATGTGGTCACTAGCAATTTTATTTCTGACTCACACTGATCCTTTTGAATGATCCATCATCAGGTGATTAGGTTTGAACTGGAAAGTGATAGGTTTGAAGTTCATTTTCACTTAAATGGAAAATTATATCACATCTGATAGAAGATGCAAGGAAACGCTTATCATTTTGCCCTTTCAAGGAGCTCCAAGCTATCATTTAATTCCCATCAAATCACTTTGAGGCTCAGAATTTTCATCTCCATTTCATAGATAAGAAAGAGAAGAAACTATGGTAGCTTCCACTCTTGGCCAGAGGCCATGTAGCAAATCAATACCACAGCAGACATCGCAGTTCAGCACACTTAGGTATTTTTGACTTCTAGGATTCCAGGACAAAAAATCTTGGAAAATGAGCCAGTTATGAAAAGCCAATTTCCTTGGTAAAGTCCTTCTTTCCTGTATAAGTAGAAACCTGTAACCTTTATTCCAGGTTTTATGGAAAGTTCCTACTCGCCACAAGATAGCAAGAGAAAATAAAATTAATAAGAAGAAAGGGATTCAAATATCTATTTGGAAATTTAAATAACACAAAATTGTATGCATTTGATTTATCTATTAACCATTCTTGTCTAGAATCCTCAAAAATAAGTATCCATTCACTTGTCAAAGTATAAGTCTTAGATTACCCCAACATCATTGTAGTTTGTGTAGTTAGCTATTGTTGTGAGGTAATTTATTTCCAACTTTATGTGCTCAAAATGCTACATTGATTATTCCATTTCATATTGAAGACCAAGAATCTGAACAAAGCTTAGTTGGGAAACTTATTTTAGGCTTTACCAAAGTTCAAGGATTATGTCTCAGTTGAAAGTGTGGTTAGAGAAAGAATAGCTTCCAGCATACTCAGTTTGGTTACTTGGTACATTCATCTCTCAACACACTCTGATATTACTGTGGTTCATGGACTCAGATATTTCATGGGCCATTGGGGTTGGACTGGAGTTAACTAAAAACCAGCTTCTTCAGACCTTCTGCTTGTAGGTAGCAAGTTGCATCCCTTCTCAACCTCCAGAACTAATATTTTTCTTCATATCCAATTAGTTCTGTGTTTTTAGAAAACAGTGGCTAATACACAAACAAATTAACTTAAGAGCTAACAGAAAGCACATTTCCCTTGAACTTCCTTCTTGGAATATTTGGGTGACATATATCAAAAATTGATGAGTCATCAGAAAGAAAGACCAGAGTTTGGGGTGATTAACAGTATATGTGTGCTGCTGTATGAATCATTTTTTTATGTCACTGTGACCTACCTAATAAAAACCACTAAAAATAAAGTGGCTATATTTAAGTTATGGTGAAGAGTATTCAGAAAACTTCTCATCTATGGTGGTAAGCTTACAATCCATACATTCCTCACTGGGCAAAACAGGAAACAGAGAGGTCAAGCTAAGCTTAGAAACAGATGTTCATGCCCTTCACCAGAGACTAATTTCTAATGGCTAAGTCGGTCTCACAGGTTCTGCAAAATACAAAATGGCACCACCAGCTGAGGACCAAGTGTTTGACCAAGCCTGTGGCAGACATTTCACACTCAAACTCTTAACATGGCTAGAGGTAGCATTTTGAGGGGGCTAGCCAGAAAGGGCTACAGGATTGAAATTATGTGGTTTCTGATGTTTATCACAAGTAATTAAAGAAGGGCCATGAATAGTTGGGTTAAAGTGACATATAGCTGGCTATCTTTATCTAAAGGTGCTGCCCAGTTTGAATGTCCTAACTTGTGACCAAGCATAGAAAGAATAAAGAGATAAGTGTTACAATTTTCTATTTGTCTACTACATTTGCTCATGCGGAAGCTGATCTTTTGGTTTCTTCAGTGTTGAGGATTGAATCCTATGCCTTCCACATACTGGGCAAAATGAATCCTTTCCCCTTCCAGATTCCTTTATGAATCAAAAATAAAATAATTCATTTAAACCATATGTGTAGATGAGAAAGGGAGAAGGGTATAATTGGAATAACTGAGTTGGTAAGCAAGGGAGATGTATTTACACTAATTTTCTAAAAACAAAAGGAAGAAATGAAGAAAGAAAAAAACAATAAGCATAAAGGAAGAAGAAGAAAGCAACAGGGCATTTTGAGAAAGGATTTATGTTATCTGGACAATGTTGCCAGCCCTGTCCCTTTGTTAACTTGTTTTAATTGATGACTAGCACCACAAAGATCTGGAGTTGCTTATCAAAATCCTAACAGTTCTATTTATAGGTCCTCTGAGAAGCCAAAAGGCAGTTGAACAGGTACTTTGGAGATAATGTTTTATAATGACTCTAGACACTAACCATTGGATAACATAACAAAGTAGACACGTTTCTTACTTTGTGGAGTAAAAGTCCATTTCAATAATACAGATTAACATGATAGCAAACAAATAATTAACACAGTTTCAGTAGTGACAGAGTAGTATGAAGAAAAATAAATTGTGTAGTGTAAAGAATATGAACTAATTTTTCATTAGTCACAGAAAATCATTATGAAAAAACAAAATTAGCTTCAACACTGCAAACTAAGAAGACTTGTGAAAACTGAAGACACAGTGTTTTGTGGGCATGAGAAACCAAAGCCTTGCGACTCTGGATGATATTTGACTCTAGGATGGGAAAAACTGCTGCCAAGAGGTCTATAATTTCCAGAAAAGGAGGTAGTTGGGGATAGTTTTAATATGTCTTTGTTATGGAATATTTTAGAACTATTGGGAGCCATGGAAAAAAGGACTTATAAGTGTCTTAAGAATATTACTTTACTGGGTGTCTAGGGAAGACATAGATGGAGAAAACAGAAAAGTCATGATGAGGCCATGAATATGTTAAAACATGATATGGTGCCTGATGTTATAGAAAAAATGGACAAGAACAGATGGATCTCATGTGTAAGGGAAATGAGTATTATTTGCTTACTGCAAGTTGAATGACAGACAAAAGAGAGAACTAAAACATGTCTCTGAGATACTGCCTCAGCACCTCAGTGTGTGACGACGGTATGTATTTGATAAGCCTAAGAAAAAAGGATTTAGCAACATTGTGCTACTGATTTTTATGTAGAAGTATAATGGAACTGCAGAGGTGGTGGAACAGTAGTTGAAGAAACATTTTACTCAATCATATGGACAGGCTATGGATCCAAGCTCCCATACTGGGTGCCTCATAAGGGCCTGAAACTTCAGGTGCAAAGAATCTGATGCTATCTTTTGTCTTCCACAGGTGCATCCACACACTAGTGAATATATCTTCACACACACACACACACACACACACACACACACACACACAGTTACACACACTAAAATAAATCTTTTTTTAAAAAAAGCTAGACACAATGCACATATTAGCCATAAGGATAACAAAACCATGCTGATGTTATCACTCTGATGCTTAAAATGAAACAGCATAAATAACTAGAAGAACTTAGCAGAATTTCTGAAGAAAAATGTGCTACTTATGCTACAGTCTTAAGTTACTTAAGACCACGGGTAAGTATGAATCTCTGTTTTAAATATGGAAATACTTGTACTTAAATATATCAACTCATTGGAAAAGTAAATGTTTGTTCAGAAAGTGAATGGGTTGATTGAAAGACATCTGAATGTTGACACCTGACCAGACCCTTCTTTGTGGAGTGATTTCACAGTGTCCCGCAATCACTCCTAGCTATAAACTGTGTCATAATTTGACTAAATTAAATCATAATTTTATATTTTTGTAAGCAGAAAACGGCCCAATTGTTGAGTTTGGAAAAGAGCCCCGAGGAAGGAGGGCACAAGAAGTATGAAGCTGGACCACAGGGGAAATTGTCAGTGTTTGGGGCATTCTATGTGATTCATGAAGCTGTCAGTCAATGATCAGTAGAGAGACCCAACTCTTCCTAAGGCTAAGCTCTTCTCTGGCAATAAATTAGAGATGAGGAGAGCCCATTTACTCTTTAGACCAGGAAATGGCTCTTTAGTGAATAAGGAACTCAA
>NW_022196903.1:71719488-71744667 GCF_008632895.1 Mastomys coucha
TGCAGTTCCTTTTGGGTCTGAGTTACCTCACTCAGGATCGTATTTTCTAGTTCCATCCATTTGCCTGCAAAATTCAGGATGTCCTCATTCTTAATAGCTGAATAGTGTTCCATTGTGTAAATGCACCACATTTTCTGTATTCGTTCTTCCTTTATGGGACATCTGGGTTGTTTCCAGCTTCTGAATATCACAAATAAGGCTGCTGTAAGCATAGTAGAGCACATGCCCCTATGGCATGGTGGGGCATCTTTTGGGTATATTCCCAAGAATGGTATAGCTGGGTCTTCAGGTAGATCTATTTCCAATTTTCTGAAGAACTTCCAACTTGATTTCCAGAATGGTTGTACCAGTTTGTAATCCTACAAGCAATGGAGGAGTGTTCCTCATTTTTTACATTCTTGCCAATATGTGCTATCACCTGAGTTTTTGATCTTATCCATTCTGATTGGTGTAAGGTGGAATCTCAGGGTCATTTTGAGTTTCATTTCCCTGAGCACTAAGGACTTTGAACATTTCTTTAAGTGTCTCAGCCATTCGAGATTCTTCAGATGTGAATTCTCTGTTTAGTTCTATACCCTATTTTTGATTGGGTTGTTTGGTTTTTGGAGGTTAGCTTCTTGATACACACACACACACACACACACACATATTTGGATATTAGCACTCTATCTGATGTGGGATTAGTGAAGATTTTTTTCCCGATCTGTAGATTGCTGATTTGTCCTATTGACTATGTTCTTTGCTTTACAGAAACTTTTCAGTTTCATGAGGTTTTGTTCATCAATTTTTGATCTTAGAGACTGACCTGTTGGAGTTCTGTTTCCCCTCATGCCTATGATTTTGAGGGTCTTTCCCACCTTTTCTTTGATTAGATTTAGTGTGTCTGGTTTTTTCTTGAGGTTCCTGATTCACTTCAACTTGAGCTTTGTTCAAGGTGACTAATATGGATTTATTTTCATTTTTCTTCATACTAGCTGCCAGTTGGACCAACACCATTTGTTGAAGATGCTTTTTTTTGTGCATTGTATATCTTTGACTTCTTTGCCAAATATCAAGCGTCCATAAGTACGTTGATTTATTTCTGGGTCTTCAATTCTATTCCATTGATCAATCTGTCTGTCTTTGTACAAATATGACACAGTTTTTATCACTATTGCTCTTTAGTATAGCTTGAGGTCAGGGATGGTGATTTTCCCCAGTTCTTTTATCGTTAAGAATTGTTTTCCCTATTTTTTGTTTTTCTATATGAAATTAAGAATCACTCTTCCCATGTCTTTGAAAACTTGTGTTGGAATTTGATGGGGATTGCATTGAATCTGTAGATTGCTTTTTGTACAATGGCCATGTTTACTATGCTAATCCTACAAATCCATGAGCATATGGTATCTCTCCATTTTCTGAGGTCTTCTTCTATTTCTTTCTCGAGAGACTTGATGTTCTTGTCACACAGATCTTTCACTTGTTTGGTTAGAGTTACCCCAAAGTATTTTATATTATTTGTGACTATTAAGATAGGTGTTATTTCCCTATTTTCATTCTCAACCCATGTATCATTTGTATAAAGAAGGCTATTGACTTGTTTTAGTTAATTTTAAACCCAGCAACTTTGCTGAAATTGTTTATGAGCTGTAAAAGTTCTCTGGTAGAATTTTGGGGATGACTTATGTATACTATCATATCCTCTACAAATAGTGATACTTGATACCTTGACTTCTTCTTTGCCAATTTGTATCACCTTGATCTCCTTTGGTTGTTATTGCTCCAGCTCAAACTTTGGGTACTATATTGAATTGAAATAAAAAGAATGGACATCTTGTCCCTGATTTTAGTGGGATTGCTTCAAGTATCTCTACATTTAATTTGATATTGGTTATTGGTTTGCTGTATATTGCTTTTGTTATGGTTAGGTATGGGCCTTAAATTCCTGATCTCTCTAATACTTTTAGCATGAAGGGGTGTTGTACTTTGTCAAATGTTTTTTCAACATCTAAGGAGATAATCATGTGATTTTTTTCTTTGAACTTGTTTATATAATGGATTACATTAATGATTTTTCATATATTGAACCATATATTGCATCCCTTGGATGAAGCCTACTAGATCACAGTGAATGATGGTTTTGATGAGGTTTTGGGATGCTAGAATTTTATTGAGTATTTTTGTATCAATATTCATAAGCAAAATTGTTCTGAAGTTCTCTTTCTTTATTGGGTCTTCATGTGGTTGAGGTATCAAAATAATTGTGGCATCATAGAATTAATCAGCTAGTATTCTTTCTCTTTCTATTTTATGGAGTAGTTTGAGGAGTGTTGCTACTAGCTCTTCTTTTTTAAAGGTATGGTAAAATTTTGAACTTAAGATGCCTGGCCCTATGCTGTTTTTTGGTTAAGAGATTTTTAATGACTTCTATTTTTTTTTAAGTGATATGAGCCTGTTTAGAAAGTTTACCTGCTCTTGACTTAACTTTGGTATTTGATGTCTGTGTTGAAAAACCACCCATTTCATATAGATTTTCTAGTTTTGTGGAATGTAGGCTTTTGTGGTAGGATCTGATGATTTGTTTTGAATTTCTTCAGTTTTTGTTGTTATGTCTCCCTTTTCATTTCTGATTTTATTGATATGGATACTATCTCTGTGCTCTTTAGTTAGTTTGGCTAGAGGTTAATGTGTCTTTTTTATTTACTCAAAGAACCAGCTTTTGGTTTTGTTCATTCTTTGTATTATTTTCTTTGCTTCTATTTTGTTGATTTTCACCTGGAGTTTGACTATTTCCTCCTGTGTACTCCTCTTGGGTATGTTTGCTTATTTTGTTCTAGGGCTTTCAAGTGTGCTGTTAAGTTGATAGTGTAGGATCTCTCCAGTTTCTTTATGAGGACACTTAGTGCTATGAATTTTCCTCTTAGCACTGCTTTCATTTTATCCCACATGTTTAGATATACTGTGTCATGATTTTTAAGAAATACATCATTTTTATGTATTCCACAAAGTCTTTAATTTCTTTCCTGACCAAGTTATCATTGAGTAGAAAGTTGTTCAGTTTCAATGGATATGCATGTTTTCTCTTGTTTTGTTGATATTGAACTTAAGCCTTAGTCAGTGGTGATCTAATGAAATGCAGAGGATTATTTCAGTCTTCTTGTATCTGTTGAGGCTTGTTTTGTGACTTATTATATGGTCAATTTTGGAGAAGGTAACATGAGGTGAGGAGAAGAAGGTATAGTCTTTTGCTGTAGGGTGAAATGTTCTATACATATCTGTTAAATCTATTTGGTTCATAATCTCTATTAGTTTCACTGTGTCTCTGTTTGGTTTCTCTTTCAATGACCTGTCCATTAGTGAGAGTGGAGTATTGAAGTATCCCACTATTATTATGTGGTGGAGATCAATGTGTGTTTTGAACTTTAGTAAAGTTTGTTTTATGAATGTGGGTGCCCTTGCATTTGGGGCATCGATGCTCAAAAGTGAGACTTTCTCAGCGGACTTTTTCTTTGATGAGGATTAAGTGTCCTTCCCCATCTTGCTTGATAACTTTTTGTTGAAAGTCTATTTTATTGGATATTAGGATGGCAACTCCAGATTGTTTCTTGGGACCATTTGCTGGGAATATTTTTTTCC
Organism: Mastomys coucha; assembly: GCF_008632895.1. Classification (NCBI taxonomy): domain Eukaryota; kingdom Metazoa; phylum Chordata; class Mammalia; order Rodentia; family Muridae; genus Mastomys; species Mastomys coucha. The sequence continues at coordinate 71,723,104 of NW_022196903.1, forward strand.
AGCCTTTTACTCTGAGGCAGTTTCTGTCTTAGTTATTGAGGGGAATTTCTTATATGCAGTAAAATATTGAATTCTGCTCGTGTATCCAGTCTGTAAGCTTATGACATTTTATTGGGGAATTGAGTCCATTGATATTGAGAGATATTAAAGACAGATGACTGTTAGTTCCTGTTGTGTTTGTTGTTGTAGGTGGCAGTATGTGCATGTGATTCTCTACTTTAGGCTTTATTGTGACATGATTAATATCCTGTTTTTTTCTTTGGTGTAGGTACCCTCATGGTTCTAGAGTTTTCCTTCTAGAATCTTCTGTAGGGCTGGATTGTTAGATAGATAGTGTTTAAATTTGGTTTTGTCCTAGAATATTTTGACTTCTCTATCTATAATGATCTGACAGTTTTGCAGGGTTAAGTAGCCTGGGCTGGCATCTGTGTTCTCTTAGGGTCTGCATGACCTCTATTCAGGCTCTTCTGACTTTTACATTTTCTGTTGAGAAGTCTGGTATAATTCTGGTATAAGGTCTGCCTGTACATGTAACTTGTCCTTTTTTTCCCTTCTCAAATTTAGTATTCTTTCTTTGTTCTTTGCAATTAGTGTTTTGATTATTATGTGATGAGAAAATTTTCTTTTCATATCCTATCAATTTGGTGTTCTACAGGCTTCTTGTACATTTATGGCCATCTCTTTCTTTAGGTTGAGGAAGGTTTCATCCATGATTTTGTTGAAGATGTTTTCCAACCCTTTGAGCTGTGAATATTTCCTTTCTTCTATTCCTATTATTCTTAGATTTGGTCTTTTCATTATGTCTTGGATTTCCTGGATGTTTTGTGTTAGGAGTTTTTTATATTTTGAATTTTCTTTGACTGTAGAGTCAATATTTTCTAAGCCTGAGATTCTCTCTTCTATCTCTCGTATTCTGTTATTGATGCTTGTATCTGTACTTCCTTACTTGGTTTTCCACTTCCAGGGTTGCCTCCACTTCTCTTTTCCTTATTATTTCTATTTTCATTTTTAGGTCTTGGACTGCTTCATTCAATTCCTTCACCTGTTTGATTGTATTTCTCATTATTTCTTTAAGGGATTTATTTGTTTATTCTTTTAGGGATTCTACCTATTTACTTGTGTTTTCTTGTATTTCTTTCAGTGAGTTATACACATGTCCCTTTAAAGATTCTATTATCTTCATGATAGGATTTTAGGTCAGCGTCCTGGTTTTCAGAGGTGTTAGTGTATCTAGGGCTTGCTCTTCTTTGGAGAAATGGGTTCTGATGATGCCAAAGTATATTGGCTTCTATTGCTTATGGTCTTGTGCTTGCCTCTTGCCATGTGGTTATCTCTGGTGTTAGCTGGCCTGGGTATCTCTATCTGGAACCTGGCTCCTGTGTCCCTGGGATGTTGTAGGTTTCCTGGGAGGCCTGTGGCCCTGGCTGTAGCACACTTCCTGGGAGGCTTTCATTCTGTGGTGTCTTCAGAGGGACAGACAAACTATTGATCTGTTTCCCTGCATGAAACAGATCTCCTGGGAGTCCTTCACATTGTGGGGTCTATAAAGGAGCAGTCAGTTTGGTGATCTAGTGGCAGAAGGCTCTCCCGAGTTGTTTTTTTTTTTTTTTATCAGATAGGTGGTCACAGCAATGGGAAAAGAGATGAACTCCTAAGAACCAAATCTTTGTATCATAGCTCCTGCCTACCCTCTGAACAACGTAAATAAATACCACACAGGATTTTTTTCTTTTTTAGTAAAGAAAACTACAGTTTACTTAGCATTAAAAACCAAGATTTCTTTGTCCTTCTACAATTCAATTTATTTATTTTGTTTTCTTCATTTGTTCCAAGCAGCAACCTGCAAATGGGTCCTATGTGTACCTTGCTAGTATATAATATTAATGTACAAAATATTCTGCATATTTTACTTTTCTTATTATTAATTATTTCTTTATGTTTTTTAAATTATACCTTTATTATAACACTTTCCCCTTTCCTTTCCCACATCCAAACCTCCAATATTCCCCATCTTTCTCTCTTTTATACTCATAGGATTTCCTTCACCTGTTCACTCTTTCTATCTTTTGTTTCTATATTGCCTTTATCACTCCTGTCTGAATATAAAGTTTAAGTGAAAATTTCCCTTCTGGACTGACAATGTTCCTTCTAAGAGGCAAATATAATTTAACAAAAACTCTAATACTCATAATAAATAAAAACCCTCCTTTGAATTCTTGGCTAATGTAGCCCAATAGACTTCCCAAACATTATAGGCTATTGATACTGGCCTTGGTTGACCCTAGGGGTGAAAGGTAAGCCCTACTGTTGAAGATTCTAAACATTTCAGAAACTAGGCCCTGAAGCTTAGAAATAATTAGAAATTTTCATTTTGGGGGACTAGCTTTCACAGTATCAGAAGGTGTTATGCAAGCTATCAAATGAGAGACACAATGAACAGTCCTACTTAGCTATGGCACTTATGTATTACAAGAATGAATCTTGTAAGCCCGAGTAGTGTCGAATAAGCTGTGTTTCTAATAATTTCTTGATTAATTCTGACACAATTATGAAACACTTAGCAAAGTTTCTCTAGTTTAGAAGTTTGATTTTCAAAAGGTGCTCTCTCAAAAACAAGCCCTATTTTTGACTTTTGGAATCAGCATCTGCATTTTAACCTTTTTTCCTGTAGTTTTTCTTTTTAATTAACATTTTATTAAGATATAATCCATGGGTCACAGAATTCACTTTTCAAATATACTCCTCATTAGCTCTTAGTTTATTTGAAAAGTTGAACACTAGAACTTTGTTATAACTTGTATCATACTCTCCAAGGAAGTTAAGTATCACTCTCCAAGAAAATTAAGTATCTATTAGCAATTTCATACTATTCCCCACATTTCTCTCTTCTGGAAACCACAAATCTACTTTTTACCTATTTTTGTTTGGGGCATTTCATACATGAGTAGTTTTCTTTTTTTATTAGATGTTTTCTTTATTTACAATATCTCCTTTTCCAGGTTCCCCTCCAAAAAATAAAATAAAATAAAACAAACCCCTGTTCCCTCCCCCTGCTCACCACCCCACCCCCTCCTGCTTACTTGGTTGTTATTTTTGTTGACTTGACAAAAACATCTTGATATCTGGGAAGAAGTTATAGTAATTGAGAAAATGCCTTTATGCAAGTCTTTGGCCTGTAGGCAAGTCTTTGGAGGTATGTCATGATTAATGATTGATAACATCACTGTGGGTGGTGTTACCTCTAGATTGGTGGTCCTAGAATATAAAAGGAAGCAGGATGAGCAAGCCATGAGGAACAAGTATTAAGCAGCGTTCCTCTGTTGCCTCTGCTTCAGTTTGTGCTTCCAAATTCTTGTCCTGCATGAATTCCTACCCTGACTAACCTTCACAATGCATATTATCAAAGAGGTAAGCCAAACACGCTTTTCCCTCCCCAACGTGTTTTTGGTCATGAGCTTTGTCACAGCAATAGAAAGCAAGCTAAGCAGCATATATGATACCAAACAAGATGAGGTCTTTATTTCTGGTCAATTTTATTCAGCATGTTTCAATGAGTCAACTATTTCAATGTGCATCATTGTTGCTACATTCCTTTTTATGAATCAGTGTCTGCTTGTGCTGATGGGTTGGTGATCCATTCATCAGTTAGTTTTTGTTCTGTAGCAATTCTTTCTGAGATAACATATATAAAACACAGGAAGTAAGCAATTAGCAAGACTAAGGACATCACAGAAGTGTATTAGAGTTATCAAACCTCTCTCCTGTCTCATGGTTACTGAGTAATGGAAACTCATAACTGTTGAACTATTTTTTTAATGGATATATTCTTTATTTACATTTCAAATGTTATCCCCTTTCCAGGTCTTCCCTCTGGAAATGCCCTATTTTATCCCTCCTCCCCCTTCCTCTATGAGGGTGCTCCCCATCCACCTACCCATTCCTGCCTTCCAGCCCTGGCATTCCCCTACACTGGAGCACTGAAACTCCTCAGGCACAAGGATGGCTCCTCCCACTGATGTCAAACAAGGCTATTCTCTGCTACAAATTCTGTCTGAGCCCTGGGTCCTTCCACATGTATTCTTTTGTTGCTGGTTCAGTCCCTGGGAGCTTCTGGGGGGAAGGTGGTTTGTTTGGTTGATATTGTTGTTCTTCCTATGGGGTGCAAATCCCTTCAGATCCTTCAGTCCTTTCTCTAACTCCTCCATTGGGGACTCAGTGCTCAGTCCAATGGTTAGCTGCAAGCATCCTCCTCTGTACTTGTCAGGCTCTGGTAAAGCCATTCAGGAGACAGCTATATCAGGCTCCTGTCAGCAAGCATTTCCCAGCCTCTGCAATGTCATCAGGACTGGAGATTGTATATGGATGGATGTCCAGGTGGGGTAATTTCTGGATGGCCTTTCCTTCAGTCTCTGCTCTACACTTTATCTCCATATTTCCTCCTGTGAGTATTTTGTTCCCCTTCTAAGAAGCACTGAAGTATCCACACTTTGGTCTTCCTTCTTGAACTATTTTTATTCATTCAGAAAAATCCCAGATTTCCAGGTTTCCTGAGTCATCACTCATGCTGGTATGGTTTCTCAGTATTGCATCTGCTTTTGAGTTATAAACAATCCTGTACATATTTCCTCACTTAGATTCTTATAAGTAAGCCCAGAAAGCTTATTGGTTCATCAAATTGAACCGGGGTGGAACCATTACCTTGGTCTGTCATTGCGTCTTCATCTAGGGTGAGCAGATGTTTCCTTACATCTTCCCAGTAATAGCAAATGACATCAGCATTAGATCCACTTTTTGGCTATGGTAAACAGTGATGTTATGAACATCATCTTGCAGGTTTGTATACAATTAGTTTTCAGTTCTTTAGAGTAAATACCTAGAGGAATGTTCACTAGATTATGTGATGACTCTGAGTTTAGCCTTTAGAGGACCTTCCATATTGTTTTGCAAGGAATTTCATTAGTAAACAATCCCTGACTAGTAAAGAAAGATTCTAATTTCTATACATGTGTATCAATAGTTGCTGTTGCCTGTCTTTTTATTTTAACTAGTGCATTGTATGCAAAGTGGTAACTCATTTGGTTTTGACTGTTATTTTTCACATTGTGATGAATTTGAGCATCTTATTATGTACTTCTTGGACATTTATAGCCTTTTGAGCAATGTTCATTCAAACTTCAAGTGATCCTTATGGTTACTAATATTTGAAAACTACTACTCTACTCTTAGTATGGGATCAGATTACAAACCCTTATTTCTAGGATACTGTCTGTTGTCTAGGTATAATGTTGTTCTCAAAGGGACATTTTAACATGACATGAGACATTTTTGGTTGCCACAAAAGTTGTTCAACTGACATCTCATTTGCTAGGAATGCTGCTAAACTCTTAAAAGACACAAGGACGCTCCTGTAAGCTCTACCAACAATTACCTAGATAATTTCTACACTAATTAAGAACCCATGACAGTAAAGTCAACTATCCCATTTGATAGGAATTGAGTCATATCTCATAAAATGGAAATTTCACTTCTACAAATGAAACCATTCTTGAAAGTTAGGATGACTGATAACCCTACTTCAACTAACCAAATACATTTCAGTTCTCAGAACACTTATGGAAAGAGTGTTTGTTCTGCACCATAGACAATGAAGCAGGGAAGAATGTTTCTTAGAAATCCCTCTACTCACTAACATAATTGTGAGCTTGAGGATGTTTCGTTCATGCTCTGCCTCAGAATCTTCATATAAGGTCCAGCTCCTAGCAGTTACTTGTTTTAAAAGAATTGACAGACAGATTCCCATCATCTGAGGCTTTCTTTTACCTTTACCCCTGCCTCTTCATTTAAAGAAAGTGGTAACATTAGGATCATTACAATGTGGACTTGGCTAAGTGAGTTCAGTCAAGTGGGAACAAAAACCATTTCAGTCTCTCTAGTTAGAAAATGGTGAAATTACAGACTGCCAAAGGCAGAAAGCACCCTGAAGAAAATACCCAGCTCCTTCATTTTATGCAGACTGCATAGTTCAGTGTTTGAACATAGATCAGTGTGTCAAATTCATTACTATTTTGTGGTAATATGAGAGTATTGCTCTTTTAATTGCCAGCCTGGAAAAATAAAACAAAATAGGTCTCATTTGAAACCCCAAACATCCTCCTGGGGAAGATTCGGTCTATTATAGAGGCAGAAGTATTTATGACCCAGCTCCACCATGTCAAATAGCAACAGATGGTGATATTGTGGAACAGACAAAGGTTTCTTAGGCTTGAGCATGTATTCAAGTATCAGCATCTCCACAGGGCTTCTTCACATAGAGCACCCCACTTCCAAAAGTTTGACATTCAGTAGGTGTGGAAACAGGAGATTCATAAAGTGTCTCCATTCAAGAGTATGATCTTACTTGCAACTCTAACTGGGACATGACAGTTTAGAGTCAGCAGCATTAGAATCACAACCTTGGAAAAAGCAGAGTCTCATACCTGCTGAATAAGAATCTGTCAAGGTCTTCAGTTTCGGTTAACTTGTGTGCCCATATCAGAGTTTGAGAAGTGTGGGTTGAGAGGATAACTCCATTGATAAAGTGCTTGTGGTGTAACCTTAAGTCCTAGACTAGATACCTAGAATCTGCTTAAAATCCCTGCTTAAAATTGTGATGGTATGTGCCTATATTCCAGTTTTGGAGACATGAAGACAGGATGAATCTTTGGGCTTCTCTGACTAGTCCACCCAGTTTAATCAGAACGTTGCAGGAAAATGAGATACCCTGTTTCAAGGAGAAAAGGGAAGATTGATTCCATGGCTTGATGGTTAAGAATGCATAGTACTTTATAGAGGAAGAGAGTTCAGATCCCAGCACCCACATTATCTAGTGTACAGCAAATCCAGCATTAAGATTTGACATATTCACCTGGTCTCTGTAGACACCCTTAAATATACATATATTGATACACATGTATATTACACACATACATAATATTATTATATATTACTTAATATATATATGTGTATATATAATACTTAATATATATGTGTGTAGTGTGTGTGTGTGATAGAGAGAAAGAGAGAGAGAGAGGAAAAAGGAAGAGAAAGGAAAGATGGACAGTATTCTGAAAAAAAAGTATCTGAAATTGACTTCTGGCCTCCACATAGATATACAGGTATGCATACACACATATGACATATGTGTGAACTCAGCATTAAATACATCCTGGCTCCATAGTGTATTTCCTCAATACATATTCTTAGTGTGACCCTGCATAATGGAATCAGAGATTTCTGGGAGTAGTTGGCAGAACTACTGACCTTGAGGGAAGATGGTCAAAGACCACAACTATTGCTTGTGGCTATCTTTAATAGTGCTCATGGAGAAACAGAGTTTAGTTAATAGAGATATACTTTGGGTGGTTTTCTATTTTTATTGATGGATTTTAAGTTACATAACTATTTTTGTACTGTGCAAACTTTTTCCACAATGCACCCAATTTTTAATAATAAGCATATTCTGTTAAATGTAGAATGCCTATGCATGAGATAATAAATAGGAAATTCTCTCTCAAAGTTCACTTTGAGGACAGTGTTCCTTATTGTTAAAACACCCAAAACTAATACAGGCCAGATTGATCATCTACCATCTGTTATAGAACAGAACTGTAGTATGATTGAATAGAATCCAAATTTGGTTGTCATTAAGCGAATGAGAAGCATATTCTATTGTTCAGAAAAGAATATGAACATATACCATGTTACTCAATTCAGTGGGCAGCTTAGGTTACCAAATGCACTGTTAAAAGAAGGGTATATGCACGGGTCATGCCAATTGAAGACTAGGTGGCTAACCTGTTCCTTATTCTTGCCTACCTCAGTAGCACTTGGGGCTCATTTGAGAAGTGTAGCTGGATCCTTGAGCTGTTCTCCCTAAAAATATTTTTCCTGCAGCTGAAAAGTTTGAAGAAGCAACTGGACAACAAATTGAATAGCTAACTGAGTATACAATGTGATGCACACAATGCAAGAACAGAATATCCATCCTGAGCAGTAAGGGTGCTTCCTTATTCTGCTTTCTTAGACACTGCTAGAAGAAAGAACTCTATTGGTACTTAGGAGCTGGTGTAGAGATGATAACCTTGTAGCATTTTGGGTCTCACCAGAGATGGAGTCTTTTATGGGTGTGATTATTTATGATGACCTAGTAAGACTTAGATGTTTGTTCTTCTTATCTTTTAGGATTCTCAGCCATTTATAATTTGTGTCAGCCAGGGTCTTGGGTAGGATACAATTTTATCTGTAGTCTTAGCCTATGAGATCCCCAGGGCTTCTTAATCCAAGGCTTCAGGGTTACAGAACAGCTGGTTCTCAGCAGGGGAAGTATTGACCAAACATGGGAGCTTTGGCTTCAGCCTTTGAACTCCAGCTAGCTCATCTTTTATATTTCCTTTGAACCTGAAAAATCCTCTCAATACTGGCAAATTTGAATTTCCTGTTCAGAATGTTCTGAACTTTTTTATTCTACTGACTTTTAAACGTCTGTGATTCTTTTAAGAGCTCTTTTTAGGGAGCATTGGCTTAATTAAAATCGGAGTATTTGGGCTCTATGTGGGGTCTTGTTTGGACAGTGTTTGTCTAGTATACACAAGGCCCTGGTTTGACTGCTAATACTGAATAAATCAGTTAGGGGGCTACACAACTCTGATCTCAGCATTAAAGGGAAGGGGGTTCAGAAGCTCAAGGTAATACTCAGATCTACAGCAAATTCTAGTCACATTGTCAAGCCTGAGATACACGAGACCCTGGCTCAAATCTTCCCACTCTGTTCCTTCCACAATGCTCCCTTGTCTATCAATTTTTAGTCCATTGATTGCTGAGAAATATTTCAACATCAGCCATGATGTGTCATGTCTTGCTATAAATCCTATGAATGAAATTGTTATGGCTCTTGAATTTATGGAATGTTAAATGGATGCGACTGTTTTATTTTCTAGCCTTACTTTCCTTATGTGTGCTGTATTTCTTTAAAAATTTTTCTTATAGTTTTATCATATAAAACTTCTGTCCACAAGTTTTTATGTCATCAGTTTGCCCCGTTTTCTTAGACAAGATGGTTCTCCCCATGCACTTTAGAGACACACAGTGGGATTATCATTCATAACAGGGAATTGAAATGATTTTGAAATTTACAAATTGTATCTCATAATGTTCACATGTCATCACAGGAATGGCTTTAGAACCTTGGCCCTAGTGATCTGTAATTATCTTCAAAAATGAGAGGACTACTGGAAAAATAGCTTACTATATAGAATGCTTGCTATTTAATCATGAGAAGTAGAGTTTGATCTCCTGAACCTATGTTAAATCGCAGTGGAGTCTTGTAACCTGCTTCTAATTCTAACACTTAAGACATAAATACAAATGGTCCCTGGAGAAAATAGGTTAACTAAGCTAGCTGGACCAGCAAGTTCTGTGTTCAAATGTAAGATGTTCATCAGTAAATCAAGTGGAGAATGAATGAGGAACACACCAATCATCATTCTCTGGCCTCCCTATGCACATACCTGTATATATAAAGACATATATGTGAACACATCAAATAGCATACATACACTCAAGTGCACACACACATACACACACATGCACACATACACTCCTCAAAAATAACAAAATCAAGACAAGTATCAAGAAACAAGCACATAACCTTTCTATGTTTGCCACATCACTGCTGGTAGATCATCCCTGAGTGTTCATGAAGCTATTTGAGATCTAGTTGGCTGCATCTAAGTTTCTTGTCTCACTCTCATAAGGAAAGTTTTTATATGGTAGGGCTCAGCATAGTTGTCTTGTGAGTTGGCCTTTACTCCTGAGCCAATTTGGGTCTAGGAATGAATTACTCTTTTTTTTCAAACACAAACAACCATCTAAAAGTGTTTTCAGATTTGTAAATACTACCCAAGTGAGAATCAAGTGTAAAGTTCTCCGCAGACACCAAGCTGGTGTGAAGGAATGCAGTGTGAACTGGGGATGGAACACAGCCATTGGAAGGATCTCCTGAAAGTTGGCTGCCTTTCCTTTCTGCCACATGCTGGCACCAGCCTCAGTGCGAGCTGCAGCTGCAGCATTTCCTCCAGTTGCTCTCTGAAAACAGCTTCTCTGATGAACAGGGATGCTCCAGGTGGTCTTCATTCAACTTTACCATTTGTTTTCACAGACCTTTTAAGTTTGGCTGGTGTCCCATGTAAAGAGTGACATAATATTCCACTGAAGATGGAATGGGTCCCAAAGAGAAACCTCTGTTCCTGGGGACCAGATAAAAGAAGGCCCTTTGAGCACAATTCAGAGTGTACGCTGGATGTAACTAGCAGGGTGAGTTTCTTTTTGATGCTGCCCTGGCAGAGCCACACCTTCTGGCCAGAAAATAGATACACAGGTCTCCAAAGTTAGCAGTGAAACAGGAATCTCCTGTGGAAAAGGGAGATTGATCTTCCAGGGTGACATTTCCTAAGTCCTTAACCTTGTGAGTACACAGTTTTAGTCTGTCCCTACTTCTGCTTGGCTGGAGTAAAGGGCTTCATTTAAAATTTTGGTTCAGAAGAGAGTAACTGCGTAAAATAGAAGTCTAGGAATCTCATGCTCCATAGGACCAAATGGATGAACTCATTACTAAAATCTAGATAAAACAACAACAACAAAGGAAGGAAACAAAACCAAAACCAAAGAAGAAACACTAACAGAAATGTAGAAGATTATAAACAGCAATGTAATTATGATTGCTTCCATAGCCAATGTTTAGTTAATTCTAGTGTGATGCAAAAAATATCCTCTTTCTGCTCCACCCCCAATACAGAAATAGGCCCTCATGATGTGGTCCAAGCTGCCTTGGAAGTCATCATGTAGCCCGAAGTAACCTTGAACTTTCGGCAGCCCTCCTGCTTTAATCTCCTTCCTGGTCGTATGATTAAAGGTGTGAGGCACCATGCCCAGTTAACTTTTTTAATAACTTCAGACACATTTCCATGTAAATGACACTTTATGACACCATTTGCTTGAGCTGACATAGATTTAGGAGTCAGTTAGACTTCTGGCCATGTAACCTTGGATGAGGTGACTAATTTGGCTGAGATGCCATGAAATAGTCTTGATAACTAAAAGTTTTTCATGGTAGTTGTGGTTGATTACTGTCTTATTTTCCAGACATTTCACTTGGCTTTCATTCTATCCTAGGGTTGTAAACCATGTGGGGATATTTTGAAGAAATTTACTAGTGGAAATTTTAAAGAATAGACAACCACAATCAATGTTTGTGAGAAACCGAGGTTGCTTTTAACAAAATAAACTATGACATAATGAATTTATTAATTTATTTTTCTCATCTCCATTTCAGGGGGTGCAGTGCTCACTGCCACAGACATGGTGCGCTCCGCTGCCACATCGCAGGTAGTGAACTGGGTGGCAGTGCTCCATCACACTGGGCACCGGGGCGCCGCCGGGCAGTGGGGGAATGAAAGGGACAGGATAGAATGACCCTCGTCCTACCAGAGTTCCGGTGCTCTGGCTGGGCAGACACAGGTGTCTATCTGCCCATGCACGCTCTGCCGTATGGGCGTCTGTATCAGTCCTCGGAGAGTGGGTGTGGTACAGCTGAAGGGAGTCCTTTGGCTACCCAGAGGCCAAGGATGCAGGTTCTAGCCCTGGGGGTCCCAGGCGATGCTGTACACTGTGGAGGAGTTGAGAACGAATTGGGGGCTCCCAGAACAGCTCAGTCCGCTCTGGGGCCGAAAGGAGAGAGGGGACCGGGAAAGGAAGGGGCTGCCAGGTGGTTTGGGCACGAGCAGGGCATGAATGTGAGTTCTTGGTCCTGTGTCACAGCTGCAAACGCTAGGGCTGGGTCATCACAACACGTCTAGTTAAAAGGAGGCAAGATGGTCGTAAGATGTTTTATTGTAGGAGGAAGAGGGAGAAGATAGGAAAGTAGAGGCTCGCCATGGCCACATGGAGAGAGATAGAAAGGAAAAGAAAGAGATGAGAGGAAAAGAAAGAGGAAGAAGGGAAGGGAGAGGAGAGGAAAGGAGAGGAGGGGAGGGGAGGGGAGGGGAAGGAAGGGGAGGAAAGGAAAGGGAGGGGCAAACAGCCCCTTATATGGTGAGCTGGGCTACCAGTTTGCTCTCAGGTAACTGCAGGGTGGGGTAAACCTGACAGTGGTCAAATGACTGGGGGAGGGTGGAATCCAGCCAGAATGCTGGGTGCTGGGGCAATGTCTATGTGATAGCACACACCTCTCCTACATGGGGCTGTAGGGGCCTGTGACTGTCACAGGAGCCAGGGGCCCAGGAGGCATGGTCGAACACCTTCCATTCCATGCAGGTGCTACCTGCTGGGTCTCCGAGGTTCCTGCCCTCTTGCTCAACGGGGACCAGGTTACCTGCACAGCCTACTGCCCCACAATATCTCTCAAAAGTATAAAGTGAAAATTGGATTTATTTGCTGATAACATGCTCAAGAGTGGCAGGTGACATATCTGAAGAGAAGTTTTTGTAAGCAATGCAATCTTCACATTTCTGTTTATTCTGGAGTTTTCCAGCTAGATGGTACTCCTTGGGATTTCAGAACAGACTCTGCACCAAAGTCCAATTTGACCATTCATATTTGCAGCATGAATTACTTATTGTTCTTAAATCACATGCTCTAGTGTCCTTTCCTACTTTTGCACTCACGTTACATTGGTTGCTAAAATAGTTGAGGTTATTGTGACTATCGAGCAGATAATTATGTAATAGTCTCTAGAATAATGCCCGGTAGTAGGAATGAGGAAATTTATGTCAGGGTAAAGTAAAGATGACAGTCCTCTAACTATGATTTATTCATCTGAACCCTTTTATATCCATCCCAGAAAGTTCTGTCTGTTCTTCCTACACAGGAAGGCTATTCACAGATATAGCTTCAAAAGTGAGAACAAGGGGTGGTTTTATCTTTCATAGTACTAGGAACAACATAGAAGTGCTTTACTTGTTTTCTACAGAAGTCATATTACAAAATGTTCACCCTGGAAGGATGGTTTGTAATACTTGGGAAGAAACCAGCTCACAAATAAAAGAATCCCTGAAACTTACAAGATTCACAGCACCCTCCTTCTCCATGTTCATAACAGCAGTAAAGACTTTCGAGTTAGGAAGAGATTCTCCAACCTGTGGAGCTACTTTCAAGCTGTAGGGGCCCGCGACTGTAGGGGCCTGTGGCTCCCACAGGAGCCAGGGGCCCAGGAGGCATGGTCGAACACCTTCCATTCCATGCAGGTGCTACCTGCTGGGTCTCTGAGGTTCCAGCACTCTTGCTCAACTGGGACCAGGTTACCTGCACAGCCTGAATGTTCCATCATTGTACCTTTATTGAGCTGTCACCTACCACCTATGTTGGAATAGACTTTGCAGTGTTGTAAGCAGTCTTTGTGCTATTCCTGACCATGTCAGTAACCCCACATCCATATTTCCAGAAATAATCCCAATAAGCCCATTGGCTCACCAAATTGGATTTTGGTAGAAGAATTTGTTTTGTTTCTCATCAGTACCCTAATCTCTTCTTAACTCAACCATCTTTACCACTATTATAAACAAAAGGGGGCAGGGCACTGAATGTTCCAGGGACTTTGACTTGTAGGTATTAAAAAGCTTTTTTCCAGGATGGAAATATTGTTTTAGGTCTCCCCTCGAAACTTCACACAAAAGCAAAAACATGGAAACTCCAGAGATGACTAAAAATAGTAGTGTCAATATATTTTTAATTTTCAATTCTAATATACAAAGATTTGCATAAAATACTATATGTGATGTAATGAAGTCTATAATTAGTCCTTATAGCTTGTCCTATATGCAACATGGCTGTATTTATTTGAACATTGGTAATATATATATATATAAGAACTATTAAGAAATTAGTTTAGGAGATATAATACCATCCATACATATTTTAATTATTTTAATTTGAAGCTTGTTAATCCTAACTATAAACCAAATAATACCTTCATGCTCTCTTTTCCCTATAAATAAAATAGATTTTGAAACATTTACTCAGGGACATATGAGGGTTGAGGGAAATAACCTCTGCAGATGGTCCAGGAGTGGAGAGGGCATATAGCTGATTCAGATACAACCACTAGCATTTTATTACAAAATAATAGACTTTTTAAATGATGGTTTTGTTGTTGCTTTGAATGAGGCTTTTAAATTATTTTCTTTGTTTTATAAGGAACTGTCTTAAACTTGGCCCACTAGATGATTTTTCCAGCCTTTGACACTAAGGTATAATAACATGTTTTCTTTTATAACAGACTTCCCTGTATTTCTTCAGCCCAAATTACCAACACTAGAAAAACAAGAGCTAGTAAATGATTGGTCAGTGATAGGAAGGTCTGAAGTGTGATATATTTCAATTTCAGAAGCATTATTTTTCTTTTGTCCCTTGGGCCTTTGAAGCAAGAGCATTGGAACAACCTCGGTGAGTTACAGCTCTTCACTCTAGCTGACGTCATCATCACTCAGAGAGGCAGAGACCGTGACTAATGACTAAGATGTGGACAGCCCTTCACTCTAGCTGACGTCATCATCACTCAGAGAGGCAGAGACCGTGACTTATGACTAAGATGTGGACAGCCCTTCACTCTAGCTGACGTCATCATCACTCAGAGAGGCAGAGACCGTGACTTATGACTAAGATGTGGACAGCCCTTCACTCTAGCTGACGTCATCATCACTCAGAGAGGCAGAGACCGTGACTTATGACTAAGATGTGGACAGCCCTTCACTCTAGCTGACGTCATCATCACTGAGAGAGGCAGAGACCGTGACTTATGACTAAGATGTGGACAGCTCTTCACTCTAGCTGACGTCATCATCACTCAGAGAGGCAGAGACCGTGACTTATGACTAAGATGTGGACATCCCTTCACTCTAGCTGACGTCATCATCACTCAGAGAGGCAGAGACCGTGACTTATGACTAAGATGTGGACAGCCCTTCACTCTAGCTGACGTCATCATCACTCAGAGAGGCAGAGACCGTGACTTATGACTAAGATGTGGACAGCAACCTCCCAGGCTCAGAGTTTGAGAATTTGTCCCTTATGTGGAAATTAGACTTTCATTTTCTAATGTTTGTGTTGGGGGTGGGGAATCAGCAAAACTAAAAGCCCCCTGGAGACTAGTGGTTTTTATTTATTTATTTATTTATTTATTTATTTATTTAACCTTTATAGGTTATATGTGAGTTCCACATCATGTACCGTAATTCCACTCATCCCTCCATTCCTTCCAATCATCCCTCAACTGTCACAACCTGTCCCTTAAAAAGAAATAAAAAAACAAAATAAAATAAAACCCTGTATTTTGTCTTGGATGCTCTAGTGTGTCACAGTTTGCCCCACACTATACACTCTTTTACACACACACACACACACACACACACACACACACAATTTTTACCTGTTAATGTTCTTTTCAATGAATCATTGGTCTGGTTTGAGACCTGTGGCCTTTGCTACACTATCAATACTAGATCCTCACCAAGACTTTTCTTAGATATTGTGCTGTTGCCCTGAGGTTTGGTGATCCTGCAGCTTTTGATCTGCAGGACTGATCCCTTTCATGCTCCAGCAGGTCATAGATGTTGGAGTTGGTCAACTTCAACCCCTGGTTCTGAGTCTGGGTGGTAGCTGATTTGGTCAGCCAGCCAGCTCTCCTATACCCATACCACCAGGGCAAGCCTCCAGCACTGCCTGGTCTAGCTCACCCAATGATGCAGCCAGCAACAGGCAGTGCTAGCTTTTGTTCCTGTGCCCTTGGGAAGAGTTCAACCTAGCACCATGCCACTAGAGCCAGCTTTTCCGTGCTGCCCAGGAGAGAGTCAGGGTTAGCTCTGGAATGTGCTGCAGCTGGCAAGGGCAGAACCAGTTCTGCCTGCTGCGGGTGCCAAGGGGCAGGGAGGTGGGGTGGGAATTTCCTTCTTGGTTACACCACTCCGTGCCGGATGACTGACAGGGGCTTGTTGTGCAGCTATCTAGTGAGTACTCATGCCCTCAGGGTTGGTTCACCCCTGCCCTTGCTATCAGGTTAGATCTAGCAGAGACTAATATTCTTAAGGATGTTAAAATCTCACCCAAACAAGGACTTGCTTTACTACATAGAAATTAGGTGCAATCTTAAAGCATATAGACTTGGCTATAAGATGTTCATTTTAATATTAGTTCTGTCCAATTTTACATATTCCTTTCCTCTTTACATTTTATTATTGAATTGTCATGCATTGGTTTTGTCACATATTTTCTGGGATAGGCCACATTTGCCCACAGAATTTTATGAGAAAACTCTTGTTCAGCTTAAAAATCTGCATATTTCCAGTTGGAGAAAACCTGCTGTCATGGTTTCCTAATGTCCCTGAAATTTTACAGTGATAGCTTCCTCTGCAGTGGATTTTGTTTTTTTTTTTTTACTCTGTAAAATTCGGAGTTCTGGTTGGCAATGGAAAAATGATGATTTCTAGGAATTTTCTATGAAAGGTTGAGTACAAGTTTACTTACTGAATGTTGTAAACACTCTCTGTATAATACGATAATATGATTGTGTTAGTTACCTTTCTCACGGCTGGGACAGACTGCCTGGCGTAAACCATTCTAGAACAGGAACTGTATATGGACTTACGCTCTCAGAGAATCAGTCCATGGCTGCTTGGGCATGCCAGTGAGAATATGTGATATAAAAGTTTCACTCCTTCTGAACAGACAGGAAAAGACTAAAGACTACCTCTAATCTTTAAAAACACACCCCCCGTGACACCCTTACCCCCGTGACACCCTTTGTCAACTCAGCCGAACATTATGAAGTTCTTGGCTCTTCCCAAATAGCACTGACTCAAGAAATTCAGTACACAAGTCTTTGAAACCATAGCAATGGTCATGATGATAACACAGTGGGAACATGTACTGACTGTGAGCTCCTCAATGACAGTGTCCAATAGTTTATGTACTTCATTAATTTTCAAAAGGGGCACTTTTGATTCTTGCTGCTATTCTCATTTTACAGGCTGGGTACTGAGGTTTAGAAAGATAATAGCAGTTGCAAATCTAAAAGCAGAAATTCGGGCTCTTCAAAAATTCCCAGTGTGGAATATAACTTGAATATATATTGAAAGTAGAGAAAGTATTTTGAGAGGAGTATATGTGTCATGGATGCAAAATGGGATATGTGCATAGGAAGTAGCAGAGCTGAAAGAAAGGATAGGATGGACCAATAAGAGTCAATAAGAATATTATTGAGGCTGGAGTAAGATACCTCAAGGATTAAGAGCCCTTATTATTCTTCCCTAAGACCTGAGTTTGGGTCTTGCTACTTATGCCAATGGTGGGTGGTTCACTATTAACATTTTTGTAACACAAACTCCAGGAGATCTAACATCCTCTTCTAGCATCCATAGACAATCTAATACATGTGGCACATATTCACATGTACAAACAAATATAAAGATAAAATAATTTTGAAAAAAATAATATAAAAGGATAAATATGTATTAAATTTCTCATTAGAAGCCTTTATTTGTACACTAACAAGTCCATGACTGTTCTGGTTACTTTATATCAACTTGAAACAGACTAGTATCATCTGAAAAGAGGGAGACCTAATTGAGAAAATGCCTCCATACCATCGATAGGCAAGCCCATAGAGCATTTTCTTAATTAATGGTTGGAACCATGTCATTGTTGGTGAGGCCACCTCTGGTAGGTAGGTAGCCCTGCGGTCTATAAGAAAGTGGACTAAGGAAGCCATGTGAGTTAGCTAGTAAGCAGCACTCCTACATGGCAACCATATCAGCTTCTGCTTCCAGATACTGGCCCTGTTTTGAGTTCCTTTCCTGGCTTCCTTCAGGGATGGGCTATAATATAGATGTATAATCCAAAAAAATCTTTCCTCACAAACTTGGTTTTTGATTATGGTGTTTTATCCCATCAATAGAAAATCTAAATAAGACAATATCATATATTGTACCCTTTCTTTAAAAGCCCAAACTATATGTACTTTAAAAAATTAAATTTCCCTTGGTTATATTGACAATTAAACATTCTTAAGTCCATCATTAATAATCACAAAGACACTAAGATCACGAAGATACATGAATGGGAATATCTTGTACTGATATGATGCTTCAGACAAGAAGAAAACAGTTTTGTTTACTGAAATCAGCTCACCCTGTATTCTTATCCCTTAGCCTGTTGTGTATTGGGATCATCATGTCCTCTAAGCCATCTTATTGGAATTTTGGAGGGTAGATCACTCATTTGATCAATCAAAAGTCTGTGTCTAGTAGACTACCAAAACATTATGGGCACTATCACTGTGGATAGTGTTCTCAGCAGAGTTATTGTCATCTATGAGCCCTATTGTCATCTATGAACCATCATAGGTTTAAAAGGTAGGTTGTTTGCCCCATCTAGAGATCCATTCCGTCTGCAGACATCAAACTTCCACACTATTGCTGATGCCAAGAAGCACTTGCTAACACAAGCTTGATATGGCTGTTCCCTGAGAAGTTCTACCAGCACCTGACCAAAACAGATGCAGATACTTGCAGCCAACCATCAGACTGAGCCTGGTGACCCCAATAAAAGAGCGAGGGGAAGGACTGAAGGAGCTGAAGGGGATTAAGATCCCATCGAAAGAACAATATCAACTAACTGGACCACCAAGAATTCCCAGGAACTAAACCACCAACCAAAGAGTATATACATGAGGGGAGCCAGGACTCCAGATACATATGTAGCAGAGGTTGGCTTTATCTGACATTAATGGGAAGAGAGGGAGGTGATGCCCCAGCATAGGGGGATGCTAGAAGAGTGAGGTGGGAGTTACTGAATGGGTGGAGGAGCAAACTTATAGAGGCAAAAGGGAGGGGGGAAAAGCAGTTGGGATGGTGATGTTGGTGAAGGGGTAACCAGGAAAGGGGTTATCATCAGAAATCTAAACAAGTAAAATTATTAATAAAAAAAAGTTAGGTTGTTGGACTTTGTGTTTGTGTTTGTGTTTGTTTTTATGGTATGTGCTGTTTGCTAAGATCTGTTTTACATAAACTTCAGTGGTTCAAGTCTTTGTACATCTTGGACTATGTTTTAAAAGTGTCTGCCAATGTACCTGCACTTGTAAGTACAGAATCCCCTTGTTTTTTGGCAAATCTATAATTACACTTTTACTCTGCCAAGTGCTCTCTTGCTAGTGATGAGAAGAGATTACAGTTTTGTTTCTGCCATCCTTAGGGTTTTTATCTTTGTTCTCATCAGAAAGCTCTAAAATAAGAGACTTGGAAGCAATGAGAAAAGAAGCATTAACCAGGCACAAAGCTGAAACAAAAATTAAAAACAGTGAAATGACAGCCAGTTTCATGTTTTTAGGCATATACCTAATTCATATTTGGAAGAAAATTAATTTTTGATTGAGAAATCTATTTACTAAAACTTGTGGTCCAGGGATTTAAAAAGGAGCTAACATTGTTCACAGCAATTAAAGAAGAAATATGAGATGAAGATATTCTTGGTGTTTTGAAGACAGAACAATGATCTTATATTCAACATGAAGCAAATATATTAAGGAATTTGGGTAGGTCTTTCAATAATTATTTTATTTTTATTTATGTGTATGCATGTGTGACTGTGTGCAGCTGTTTGTGCACACAAATGAGGTGCCTCCATCAGATACCATGAAGCTGGAGTTACTGGTGGTTGTGGGTAAGAAGCCTGATGTGAGACCAAAGGATTAAGGATTAAGTAATCTATAGAGACGAGCACTCTTATCCACAGAGACATCTTGACAATCCCAAGATTTGGTAAATTTTGAGAAAGGCAACCCTGGAGCATGACAATGTTTATGGCATTTGGGACTGAGAATGCGAGTATTCTAGACTTTATATTTACCTAACTCCTGTCAGAGATGGGGCTAAGGTTTATACCATTAACAGTATCAGCTTTGGGTTAATATTTTAGTAATTATAAAAAGGAAATTACTTTAGGGATCCAGTGCAGTGGTAACCTGATGATAATATTGTAAAGATAATAGGGCTCAGAAAAGATATTCTGAGCTATAAATTAATAGTCAAAACAATGGATGAAAACCAAGATGGCTAAAATATCTAGGAATGAAAGAATTGATGAAGCTCAACTTCTTTTCTTAAACTTTTTATTAGATGTTTTATTTACATAACAAATTTTATCCTCTCTGAAAGCCCCCTTTTCCGATCCCTCCCTCCCTGCTCACTAGCCCATACATTCCTACTTTTCTGTCCTGGCATTCACCTACACTGGGGCATCAAGCCTTCATGAGACCAAGGGCCTCTCCTCTCATTGATGTCTACACACATTATGCTACATATGTGCCTGGATCCATGAGTCCCACCATGTGTACTCTTTGGTTGGTGGTTTAGACCCTGGGAGCTCTGGGGGTACTGGTTGGTTCATTTTGTTGTTCATCCTATGGGGCTGCAAACCCCTTCTGCTCCTTGGGTTCTTTTTCTAGCTCCTTCATTGGGGACTTTGTGCTCAGTCCAATGGATGGCTGTGAGCATACATGTCTGTTTTAGTCAAGCACTAGCAGAGCCTCTCAGGAGACAGCTACATCAGGCTCCTGTCAGTAAGCACTTGTTGCCGTCCACAATAGTGTCTGGGTTTGGTAACTATATGTTGCATGGATTCCTAGGTTGGACAGTCACTGGATGGCCTTTCCTTCAGTTTCTGCCCCAAACTTTGTCTCTGTATTTCCTGTCATTGGTATTTTGATCCCCCTTCTAAGAAGGACCACATTATCCGCACTGTGGTCTTCCTTCTTGAGCTTCATGTGGTCTGTAAATTATATCTTGGGTATTCCAAACTTCTGGGCTAATATTCACTTATCAGTGAGTGGATACCATGTCTTCTTTTGTGATTGAGTAACCTCACTCAGGGTGATATTTTTTATTTCTACCCATTTGCTTTTAAAGTCAGATCAAGGATGGAGGTCTTTTTGTTTTATTTTGTTTAAATATTAAAATATAATTAAAATAGCCTTTCAAGGTCAGTACCAGTCTTTGATACTTTCATGGATCAAATCCTGATGATTTGAGTTCAATCCCTGGGACTCACAAGGTTGAAGGAAATAATTAACTACTGCAAGTTGTCATTTGACCTTCACAGGCATGCAGTAACACATGCATAACCCCCATAAATACATGAAATCCTTCCCCACATACACAAGAAATGAGTAAGTTGTAATAAAAATATTTAATAACATAAAATGAATTCACATAAACTTTATATATACATACATATATATGCAAATGCATGCAATAAAATCATATGGTGAATGTCAATCAGAAGCCAGGAAACATTAAGTAATAAAAGTTTTTTGACAAAGCCAAACATAGAGAAAGAAGGACTGAGATGAATGAAGGAGGGAGGGAGGACAGAAGGAGGAGAGAGAGAGGGAAGGAGGAAAGGAGGAAGAGGGGAGAAAAATCAATAGAAGGGAAGAGGAAGAGAGAGAGCGAGGAAGGAAGGGAGGGGAGGGGGGGAGGGAGG
>NW_022196903.1:71744725-71762925 GCF_008632895.1 Mastomys coucha
AGAGAGAGAGAGAGAGAGAGAGAGAGAGAGAGAATGCTCCCAAAAAACACTGCCACTGAGAGCTAGTCTCTGAGAGAACAGTGCCCTGGGACAAGGTGTAAAAATTCTACATTCCTATACAATTACTTAAAGAGTAGCAGATAATTAACAACTACTATTTCTCTGTATAAGGCACACTTTTATTTCTTTTACTGCAGTGTTCGCACTATGAAGTTGTCTTATTCATTTGCTTATTATCTTGTTCCCACTTTTATTTAATCTCCTTGAGGGAAAGACCTTGTTCATACTGAATTCATCTATATGTCTCTGGAGACCAAAACAGTGCCTGGCAAATAACATTGACTCAACAAAACTTTATTAACCTGAGGAAGGAAGTTAGAAATGTATAGATGTAGGCCTGAAGATATCTATTAATAAAGCAGCAAAAAGACAATATAACACTACAGGAAACACAAAGCCAAAATGATTGTACCACCCATAAGCATGATATGGCTGGGGTGCCAAGTCTGAAAAATACAGGGTCAAAAAAAATCATCTGTCATTGGGATGGTTTTCTCGAAGGCATGCCTGTACTTTAAAACAGTCATTTGTGTAAGCCAGCTTAACATTATCAAAAAGTAAATAGCAAGGTAGAGTAACAAATCACCCCACCAAAGGCTCAGGGAACATTGTGAAAGAGGAGCTGTAAAGAAGGTCAAATCATATGAACTCACAACTCTATTTGCCCTCATAGGACACAAGGTTGAGCTTCCAAGCACTTAAGTATAGACGGGGAGGGTCTCACGGCATCCTACCCTACCCAGAGGAACAAGTAACATCTGACTCCTAGAGAATAGAAAGTCATTGTCTTCAATCATATGGTTACTAATAAGTTATCTGTGCTCCAGAGAGGAGTTTCACCCTTATTCACATGCCTTGTGCCCAAATTAAATATAGCAGATGATAAAGAAACACCAAAACCAAACAAATTGAAAAGAAATTTTAAAGTAGGGAGTGGTGTGTGTGTGTGTGTGTGTGTGTGTGTAGATGCCTCACCAATTTCAAAAGTACACTATATTTCCAGGAGACTAGAGTTCAGGTCCTAGCCCCCACACCTAATCTAAACAATCCCTCTCAGGTACACTCAGAGACTTGTCTCCTGGATGATTCTATTCCTTGTAAAGTTAACAATCACTGTTTACCATCACACTATTTGTCTAATATGAACTGTCAGGTCTAACTTGTCACATTGAAAAAATTCTTCTTCGGTACCTAAACCCTATGTGTTTGTTTCCAACATTGCAACTCAGATTAAGAAGTTATATTTATCTAAATAAATTCAATGTCTTTTGGTCACAGTTGAAGATTTCCTGTACCATATTGTAACCATATGTTTTGGCTACTTTAATGGGTTCTTACATCTACCAATCCTTCTCCAGCCCAATCCCTTCCAACCTGCCAACATTAGATAGATGAGAAAGAAGGGAAGAGAGGAAAGGGAGAGTTGATCTCCTTAGACTACTTCTTGCTGGGTGGAGCATTAAGTACCTTGATTCAAATTTAATCTTTGTCAACAGGATATCTCTCACCAGCAATTCAGCAAACCAGCAATCCAGCAAGCAGCAACATCTGAATCTTACCAATCCTAAGAGTTTTCACTATGTATCACAGACTAGCCTTGAACTTACCATATATTCAAACCTGAACCTTTTTTCACCAAAATTCTTCTGCCTAGCTTCTTGAGTGTTTTGATATATGCCCAGCCAAAGAATATAGGTTTCATGTTATGACAACACTTATGATTTTCCCATTCATAAGTCATAATATGTCTATATGTCCAGTGAAATATTCATAATTCTTTTCTTAGCTTGCTTATACTTGCAATTTCTATTAAAAGCTGTAAACATAAACCAACATGTATATACTTTCATCTGTATCCCTGAGTGTATGGTATGCACCCATATGTTTGCCATGTATGCTAACCTATACATTAATCCATGTATATATGTATATGCACATATATGGAGACAAGAGGCTAATGTAAGGTGTCTCATGGATTGTGATCTACTTTATTAACTGAGATAGGGTCTGCCACTAAATCTGCAGCCTACTAAATCGATGTGAAATTATAGATCAAATATTCTTATACTCTAGCTCTTATTAGTTAGCTTTCCCAGAGGATCCTTAGTCTTTGTCTCCTGTGAGCTGGGATCTCAGGTGGACTGCCACTTCCACATGACTTTTATGTGAGGAATGGGGTCAGAATTTAGGTCCTCAGGCCTAAGCAGCAAGCACATTATCTGCTAAGCCATCTCCTCAGACCAATAATCAGCATTTTTTACAAGAGAATGTTTTTATCATTATCCCCCTTAGTCTCTTATGGTGTCAAATTTAGGGACATAGCTGTTCCCTGATTTAATGATATTTTGACTTATGAGATAGTGTAGCCGTCCAGCAGCCACAAGTATGAATGGGTTCTCTGGAATGGGGTCAAGGTCCTGGAAAACCATTTTGGGGTACTGGAATCGTGGGAAGGATTCATAAAAATTAGCCAACACAGATGTGTTTCAATCAGCCATCTTTCACTCAATACTCTTTTCTTACAAATGAAACCAGGTAGAATAGGTAAGGCAAAACACCTCCCCCAAGTTCGTCAGCAACCTGGCCCAATCAGCAACTTCTTCTTCAGTCTCTGGAGGCGGGACTTCCGGCGTTACTGGAACTGGGAGAGAGGTGTGGCAATTAGCAGGAGATGGAAAGAGACGCCTGGTTATCAGTGGCAAGCAGGATCTGAAGAATCAGCCCTCAGAGTCAGAAGGGTCACAAGATAGCAACCTTATTGTGGTAGGAAGATCATATACATTCAGTAGATGTGATATTTTGAATTTCAGTGTTTTCCCAGGTTAGTGGCTTGTGTCAAAATACCTGCAATGCTGAGAAAAGTCAATAAGCCCCTGTTCCCAGTGAGTTATATAATCAGAAAGGTAAGCAAGAGCTTCCCCACAGTATACTGTATGGCTAAGCCATGATGTTTGTTAGGTTCTATGTGTTAAACATAGTGCTATCTTACAACATATACATAGGATGAGCTCCCCAGGAACTAACCCTACTGGAAATGTACTGTTCTAGAGGAGCAAATATTACC
Source organism: Mastomys coucha (assembly GCF_008632895.1). Taxonomy (NCBI): domain Eukaryota; kingdom Metazoa; phylum Chordata; class Mammalia; order Rodentia; family Muridae; genus Mastomys; species Mastomys coucha. The sequence goes on from NW_022196903.1 coordinate 71,747,850, forward strand.
TGCAGAGAACATGTTCTTTAATATGAGAGAAAATGCACTCAGGATTACTATGATTTGGTAGTGTCTCTTCCAAAGCCGAGGTATGGTCCATCAGTTAGCAAGAGGTGGCAAAGGGGTTAAGAGCACTTCAGGTTCTTTAGAGAACCTCAGCCCAGTGGTACTTCTATCAGGGAATTGCTTGGAGGACTGAATGTGCTGAGATAGAACAGCTCTCTACAAAAAGTAGCTCTAGTCATGTAAACAGATAAGAATTTGCTCTTCCTAGACCACTCACCCTCTCAGGACCACAATCCTCTCATCTTTATATCAAACATGATAGCATTGTCTTGATTGGCACCCAGTATTCTTATGAGGATCAAAGTTCCCTCAAAGGGTAGAGCTTTTAGTGAAGAATGGGAGACTGTAGCGCTGTTGTTAAATAACTCGCTTGAGAAGTAACCTAGAGTAACATTTTACTGAGGTAAATATCGATTTAGCCTCACTTTGCTTATGATAAAACCTCGGCTCTGAGAAATTAAGTAACTTGCCTGAGCTCAGTATGTTAAATAACAGTGGGTAGAATGAGGGCATAGAATTTCCCTTTCCTTTCCAGATAGTCTAGTGACCTGTGATTTTCTATTTTTCCAGGTGAGTCATCATCCTGACAGAATCTGTATTGTCATGCTTGCTTTGTCTTCTACTAAATGCCCGATGTTATTTTTGCCTTTCTAAAACTCTTTTTGTAAGACAGGATTTTGCGTAGTTAGCTTTTACCAAGATGATTGGCCAACTTATTTTAGGTACAGCCAAATTTGGTTCAAGCAGCAACTGCAGAAGAAATTGTGGTGAGGGCTGAAACAGGGAAAGAATTCCGTCAAGAAGGGAGGCATTCTTTGCATCAATTTGATACTTGGTTCATATGGTCTATTGTCATTTTTACTCTGATTGACTGAAAGGCTTCTTAATATCCGTTGGGATGATGTCCAAGTTAGTAGGTAATCAGAATCCAGGAAGGTTTCTGTGTTTCAATGTCAATAATGAAACACAAAATGACCAGCCTAGGGACCACCCAAAGGTGGGAAGGAAGCTGATGTTCACCCAGAAACATCATCTGTAATGGTTTGAATATGCTTGGCACAGGAAGTGGCACTATTTGGAGGTGTGGCATTGTTGGAATAAGTGTGTCACTGTGGGCGTGGGCTTTAAGAGCTTCATTCTAGCTGACAAGTCAGTCTTCCATTAGTAGCCTTCCGATGAAGATGTAGAACTCTCAGCTCCTCCTGTACCATGCCTGTCGGTATGCTGCCATGCTCTTGCCATGATGATAATGGACTAAACTTTGAACCTGTAAGACAGCCCCAATTAAATTTTGTCCTTATAAGAGTTGCCTTGGTCATGGTGTCTCTTTACAGCATAAAACCTAACTAAGACATCATCCTAGAACCAAAGCCTAGATATCTGACACATAGCACCTTCCCCGGTAGAACCCAGACATTAGCTTGTCATCAAAGATGTTTACCTGACATTCTTTTACTCATTCTTGGCACTGATTCTTATAGAGATGCCTTCTGCATCTCTTTCCCTCTCAAATAAAGACCACATTGCTTTAAATTCGTCATATCTGATCTGGTTTTTTCTCTCTTTTTACTAAACTGACAATGTAACCAAAAAATCAAAGTCAAAGCTAAGATAAAGTGAATTCACCAAAAGCTAGAGGAAATATCAGAATAAGTATAATAATCATAAGATATAAGGAAAACAAATCTAAGTCTTTATAATAATAAAAATACAGTAAGAATATCCCAGTATCTTTCTGTGATATTAATTACTAATCATCTAAAGGTTATTTCTAAGTTAATTTACCCATTCGTGCTTCTTGATTACAATCCTGGCATTATAAAGCTTTGTTTTAAATTACTCATTTTTCATTTGTTAGTGATGGGGAAATATTTTTTCTTGCTAGGAAAGATAACCTCTAAGGGTACAGATCTATAAACATTTTGAAACAATAATATGGTTTCTGTTGTGGTTTTATATCTAACCTAGAAATCTTACCCAATCTTTTCCAAGTAGTTTTATGTTTACAGAACAACAGTGAGTGGGGAATATAGAAAATACTCATACCATTGCCCACCTCTAGTCTACTCTCTCATACATCTCAGACCCTCATTTATCTAGTTAGTGACAGCTTGCACGACTGTGTCTTGTTTTTAATGATTCAACAATGATAAGTTATCAGTGACTAGCCTTATTATTTTAGTGGCTATTTGCAATACACACCGGTCTTTGAACTAGCATCCTTGCCTGATACAATCATTTAGCTTAAGAAGCATGACAAGATTCTAGGTCTACATACTGATTGGTCAGCTGTGTACCCCTATACAACATCCTTCCCTAGAAACAACACTCATCTCACCTTTCTTCCCCTCAAAAGCCAGAAGGCAAGAGCAGATGCAAAAGATATTTCTAACACTCTGTTCTGGAAACAATACTCAGGCATGGCATTAATGATCTGTATATGAATAGATGTTCTCATCAATACCACGCATATATCATAATCTCATTATTTAGGTGCTCAAAATAACCTTTTTTGCTATGAATGTATAATTTTTAAAGTATTTTAGAGGATTATTTTATTTTTAAAGTGTGTGTGTGTGTGTGTGTGTGTGTGTGTGTGTGTGTGTGTGTGTGTATGTGTGTATACAGATGCCAACTGTGGCTAGTGAAGTAATAGGCGTTCTGGGTCTGGAGTTATGGGATGCTGATCATCACCTGACATGGGTGCTGGGAACCAAACTCCAGACTTTTAGAAGAGAAGTATGTGTTCTTAACTACTGAGCCATCTCTCTATCCCTTCAATGGATATAACATATACATGTTATATATATACATATATGTACACACATATATATGAGTCTAGGTGATAATGAGAGTCTCTCATGATTCCTTCAATGATTTATGTTTATAAGCCAAACACGGAGTAAGTAACTAAGTTATTGTGAAGAGAGAGTGATTATTCTTTGACCCATACTAGCAAGGGCACACTTCATGATGCACAGTAACAGGCAAACACATAAGATCCAGTTTCTGTTCTCTAAGGGCACCCATGATTAGGGATGAGTTAAACCTGTGACATAATAACATGGGCCACCAGAATAGTGTTTAATAATTGACAGATTTTAAGGGAGAGGAAAGGCAGTGTGAGCAGGAATGTTCAGAAAAAAACATTTTAAAAATAAAACTGCAGGCTGGGCGGTGGTGTGTATGCCTTTAATCCCAGCACTTGGGAGGCAGAGGCAGGTGGATTTCTGAGTTCGAGGCTAGCCTGGTCTACAGAGTGAGTTCCAGGACAGCCAAGGCTACACAGAGAAACCCTGTCTCAAAAAACCAAAATAAAAAATAAAAAAATAAAAAAAACTGCTACTCAACTTTGTAGGACACAGCATTGGACCAGAGAAAAAATAAAACCAATAGAAAATTTTTGGAAATGGAGATGCAGGTAATTCTTAGTAATGTCTCAAACTTTTCAAAATCACTTGCTAATTCATTCCACTAGTGACCATTTTCAAATAATCCTGGAATGTTCTACAGCCCTTTCTCTTACTGTCTCAAATTTCTTTTAAGACATATGTATGTATGTATGTATGTATGTATGTATGTATATATGTATGTATGTTTATATGTATTTATGCATATTAATGTTTTTTCTGCATAAATGTATGTGAACCTTGTGTATGTCTGATTTTCATGGAAGTCAGAAGAAGACATCAGATTCCATGAGACTGAAATTACAAAAGGATATGAACTCAGGTCCTTTGAAAGAACAGCTTGCTAAACACTGAGCTATCTCTCCAGCTCCTTGATTTTCTTAAGAACACAAATTTCCCAACCACAGCTTCCTAAAAAATCATGATCATAGAAAAACATTTTGTGTTTCAGATATATTGATGTGTTTAATTCAAATGCTTTTCAATTTTTATTATTTGTTTGTTTATTGTGTATTCATGTGTGTAAGCATGTGTGTGTACATATATCATGGCATGCATTAGAGGTCAGAGACAAACTTGCAGGATTTGGTTTTCTTCTTCTACCATATAGTCTCTGAAGGTTGATCTCAAATCATCCAGTATGGCTGCAAGTGCCTTTCCTAGCTGAGCCATTTGATGGCTTCTTGCAAATTCTTTTACTCCCAGTCTCCACAATGGAGGTGTGAACATCCATTTGGATCTTGAAGTGCAAATCTTAAGCTCATTTAGATACTTAGCACTAAGCTTTGCTCTGATCTTCCCTAAAATCAAAATAGTTGATGAGATTTTAGGCCATAGTTCATCTCCTTGTAGTTCTTCTCAGGGTTTTCTTGTGCCAACACTGTCTAAATATTTACAACATGTGGTATAAATAGCCTAGAATGTTTCTGCAGTGTGGAAGTATTGGTGACTGAAAGATGTTGCATCTTGGTAAACAAAGTTCCTTCCTGTGGCAGCAACAGAATCCTATACCCAGCCTATTTTCACCTGACACATGCATTTCTTTATTCAGTGTATCATGAAATCTTTTATATCTGAATCTTTAGAGGTAAAAAGCCCTATTTAGATTGATGGTTAGAAACAAATTTTCTCATCTAAAAATATTCATAATAAGAAAGGTTGGGGTGAGGTGCATGCACAATAACCAATCTGCTTTCAATTTCTCTCTCATAGTCGGACCAATCATTCACTAGTTAAGAGCGTTGATAACTCTTGCAGAGGCCTATGCTGACTTCCCAGTAGCCACATCAGGTGGTTCACAACTATCTATCAGGCCACCTCCAGAAAATCAAAGGCTCTCTTCAGGCTTCTCCATGCACAGGAAGTTATATGTATATTCCCCCACATATACATAAGATGCATAAGTTAAATTAAATCTTTTAAAAGATTTATAAGTAAAATAAAATAAATAATAAAAATATACCAGTGGTTATAGATATAAGAAAATTTCTCTACTCCACTAATCCCTGACTGTGTGCTTTATTCCTATAAACTTGTCTTCTGGAATTATCAGATATATCCTTAATTGTTAACCCAGGTGCTTACTGAAAGAAGTTAATCGCTTCCAGAAATAAGTGAAATTTTACATTAGCCTTATGAACACAAAGCATTATGTCCAAGTAAATGAACACATAGTGAGTGATTGAAATTTCACAAATGGGACTGATGTTCTGTAACCTGCGGGTTTTCCAAGTACTCTAGCACATGAAATTATTTAGATGAACAAATCCCTTACCAATACCTAAATCCCATTTTGTGGCAGAGATGGTGACATGTTTTATTCAAATTCATTGAGATAACTGAAACCTTGATGTGTAAATGATTAAAGTAAAGCTTTAGAGAGAAACTTTGAAATAGACTTAAACTATGGGTTAGGGACAGGAAAACACAAAATTACCATTTAGATGTAGCATTGCTCTTATAAGAGATGTTGCTATTTATGAGTGAGAGTAAAGAAGTAAAAGAGAGAAAAATAACCAGGAGACATATTATCCTTGCTCCAAATGTAAAGGAATGTGAGTGTGATGATAAAGCCAAGAGGATAATGTGCTGAGGAAGACCTATAATTAAATACAAATGGGAAGGATGTTAAAATCACTTAGCAGAGTTGATTCAAGTGTCTTAATAGCTGCTTGTAGCTTCTAGTGATTTGCTTGTAGTGTTTATCCAATTTAAATGATGAGACAGTTATAATTCTTACTGATAAATGAAACAAGATTGAGATTTGAAAACATTTACAAAAGAAAGAAAATTATAACCTAATTTATACTTTCAAAAATTACAAATATGGCTTCTGGTGTAACTGTTTTCATACATAATTTCGGAAAGTTTACCTATAGCCAATAGGAATATATATAAGTGTAAATTCACTTGATGTTCAGGACCATTTCTGAGTCACCACTAGGGAGAAATACAATTTAATAATAATGTATTTTCCAGATAAATAAGTACTTAGATATAACAGAATCCTGGGATGATCTCCTGAGAAAGACTTCTTCAACAATAATCTGGCTATCTTTTACTTTCCGAAATAATCACTCAGGAGGCTAATTAAGTTAGATTATATCATACTTAGCTTTAACTGTCATTTTGACACAGCTTAGAGAGACACCTCAGGAGTAAGTTGCAATGAAGGCATTGCCCAGAACAGATTGGCCTGTGGCATATCTGTGGAGGAGTATCTAGAATGTTAACTAAAATAGGAAAATGCAGTCCTCTGTTGGCAGCATCATTCCCTAGGAATATGGTGCTGATCTATGTAACAATTCTAGCTGAGCAGAGGCCTGAGAATAAGCAAGCAACATTCCTTCATAGTTTCTGGCACAATATCATGCTTGAGTATTTATATCTACTTCCATCAATGATGGATGTGACCTGGACCTGCAAGCCAAATAAACTTTTTCCTCCTCTAAGTTGCTTTTTTTCTTATCTGTCCCACTGTTGGTCTACATTCTGCCTGCTGGTTCTGGGTGAGTGCTGGACTTTAGGGAAGCCCTGAGACACCATTCCAGGGGTGGGAAAGCACAGTCTGATATATGAGAAAGCCAGAGATGGTTCAGGGGTGCCTGGGCCTGTGACTAGACCAAGGCAGATCGGTTCTCTCACTCTTGGGTATCCAAGTACTGCTGGACGTCAGAAAGAGCTGAAATTGGAGTCACAGGCAGCCCAGGGCCAGGGGAAAAGGGGAGCTCCAGATGAACTCAGCAGTGAGCTCCTTAGCTTGTCCGGGAGCACAGAGAGGCCTTCCACAGGAGATTTAGCTGTGGCTCTGTAGGTTAAGGCCTGCTCCATGTTCCCCATAGTGGTGGTAGATGAAAGAGACAGTCCATATGTTTATCTCTATCATTTACTGGCTGTTCATCATGGAAAATGGGTGCATATCAACTTCTTAGGGTCTGACCCAAGATTAAATACCTTTTGCAAAGAGGAATGTCTCGGAAGGGAAGCTTATTGTCTAAGCCCACAAGGCCTCTTAGGTGCCTCATTAGCATGGAGAACTCTGTTCTGGGTCTATGAGACCACAGGTCATGTTTCCTTATGTGCGGAATGTGGCACGTGTTCGAGGCCAGGAATCTGACTGGGAGCTGAGAGTTACCTAAGTCTCAGGTGTGTGGCCACTAAGTCTCCAGGTCTCAACCTGTCCTACTCACCAAGCTTCATGGCATGGTTTTACCATCCTACATCCCACCCACAAAATGAATCCAGAACAAGTGATACACGGATGGAATCATCAGTCTCCTCATTTCCCAAAGTGAGTTCCTATAGATTTCAGGTGATTAATGAAGTAACAGTTTAATGCTGAAGTCAGCTTTAGAAAAGATGGTTGAAATTAAGTTGTGTCAGCTACCTATTTCTGTGTTACAAACTGCTCCAAACTTAATAATATAGGACAACAAATTTTGCATCTTTTAAAAATTCTCTGAGTTTGCATTTTTTTATAGTCTGGTCTAGAAAAAAAATATTTGCATGCTACAGCCATCTGATGGCTTGACAGGGGTTGGGTAGCCTACAACAAACTCAATCATGTATCTGCTGCTAAATAACAGGTAGTGTCACTTCATATATATATATATATCAAGAAACAGCTCTACTTTTCATTTGGTATTTTAAAGACATACAAGTGGAAAATGCTAGAACATAAAGACAAGGCTTTGTGGGCTATGGTTTGAATAGCATATGAATTTCAATGCATTTAATTCATCAATATTTATAAAACCTATCAAATTCAAGGTCCTACTTTTGATTAGAGCTTTTATAGAGAAAGTATGTCTATTTTAGAACAGACAGCATTTAAAATAGTTCACTAAATTACATAATTTTTCAGAATTAACAACATATTATTGGATTTATAGGATTAAATACATATGTCCTGTCAATATATGATTTGTGTATGGAAACTCTATGAACAGGTGCGTTCACCATTACAGTAAAGCTATTTTGTCCAGTTAGACTTTCTTCTGTAGTCATTACTCTTACTTTGCATAGTCCTCTAAGATCCCTAGAGAATAGGATTCATTCCTCAAGAATATACCTTAGATTGTTGTTCAGGGTTGGGAAAAAAAACCTAGCCGTTGTCATTTTTATTGCATGTGAAACAGAGAGACAGTAACTTGAATGCATTTTGTTATGACTAGGTACTAATGACTGCAAGACCTGGGTTGGGTATGTTGCCTATTCTCTTAAATTTAACAACCGTGAAGATTTTGTTATATTGATTACCAAGCTTATTAACTTTGCAAACATACAAGCTCAAGTTTAACATTGCCTGTGCAGAACCAGAGAAATGTTTTTATCAAACCGAACAGCCTCTGTATAGCAATGGCAGTAATCAATAAATCAAAGAGAATGAGATAATTTATTTTTGAGCAATACATCGGATAAGGGATTACTTTCTAAATATATAAGGAATTCAACTTAATTGTAAGGAAATAATATATCCAAGTTATGGTTCATTTTCTTGCTTTCCTGCTCTTCACAATTCAGCTTCACTTGGTATTCAGGCTTGTCTAGAGGAACAAAACATAAAATTAATATATGTTAAAATGATATTTATTAGACTAGCTTATAGAGTACAGTCTGAATACTCTAATAATGGCTGTATGCTTGGTCATGTATGGTAATATCGGGTCATACATGCCACAACACACAGGTGGAGATAAGCAAACAACATTTGTTTTCAGACTTCACCTTTAACCTTGTTTACAATGGTATCTCTTATAGCTATGCCCATCAGGATGTCTGACTCATAAACTTCTGGAGAATAACATGAGATAACCTCCCATCTCACTGTCAGAGATCTGAAGTAATAGGTTTTCATGCACCTTTTGCATGAGTTCTGGGCTTCTGAACTCAAGTTCTCATGTTTATCTGGCAAGCACTTTTACTGAACAATACGTTCAGTCTTGAAAGAGTTTTTAACTCCTGGCTATCACTTAGATCTGGCTTCCTTCTATCTCAATATGCCATGACTTTGAGAAAGGATTATTTTGATCTTATTATTGAAGATTTTGGCAAGAGATGGGTGAATGGAAGAATGGCAAGTTATTTGTAAAATGGGAAAATTAAATATCAAGTGTGTGCATGTTGGGTGTGTGAATGTGCAGAGCTATGTATGTGTATGTAAGAAAAGTAGTTCGTGTTGGAAGAAAAAATAGTAAGAAGAGAATATGTCTTCCTTTTCCTGGTATTAGATAGGAATTTCCCTCCAGAATGTGTTTATATGGTAGGTTTACCTTCCCAGCTGCTGTAATCATCTTCAACTTTATTTGTGATTTAAAATTATTAGTTGTAAACTGGAAGTGATGTAAAATAGACAGATTCTTCACCAGAAATCCAGCATCTTCAGGAGCAATTAAAGTATTGTTGTACAGTTTCGATAATATGTATGTGTATATAAGTATTCCTTGTGGATACAATATGTATGTGGATTATGTGAAGATGCCAGAGGAGGGTGTCCAATCATCTGGACCTTTAGTGAACAGCTGGTTATGAGTTACATGAGATGTGGAAGTCTGAATCTGGCTCTCTAGGAAGAGCCAGTGTTATTTCTCTAGTCCCAAAATTAGCTATTTTAATCCATAATAACATTTTCATGGGGAAGAAAAGATTTTTGATACAACTATGTGTCAATAATCTTAGTTTTGTCAGATTAACCAACTGGATGGCGTGGCTCCATATTGAGATGGAATATGAAAATGAATTTAGAATTGAAGTAAAGAGTGAGACTGTTTGAATGATGTATGAGATATGTGTGGTTTAAGTGAGCAATGTCCCCCACAGCCTCAGTCAGGTATTTGAACATTTGTTCCCCAGGGAGTGGCAGTTTGATGAGGTGATGAAACCTTTAGGAGATAAAGACTTGCTGGAGAAAGGCCATCACTAGTGGTGGTATTTGAAAGTTTATGGGCTGCCCCTCTCTGCTTCCTGTGTAAGGATATAATGTGATCAGTCTTCCTGGTTGCCAGGCCACCTTCATGCTCTTGTGGCCATGTCTGATCTGTCATTGTGGACTCCATTACTTCTGAAGCTTCCAAAATAAATCTTTTCTTCCTTTACTTGCTTTTTACAGTATTTTATTGCAGCAAAAGAACAGTAATACAGGATGATAACATGAAAAGCCTTTTGAATACACTTGGCTTTTCAGATCTGAGTTGTTACCCAACTGAAATTACAGAGCTGAGCATAAAACAGAGATATATTGCATAATCCTAATAAAAATTAAACAGCATGTGGATGATGTCAGGACTCTCTAGAACTCTTTGAGGCACTTCAGTATGTCTATGAGTATTTCTTCCATTTGAAAAGGCAGAAATGCATAGGGATATATTGTATATCTTCTATCCTAGGATTTGTCTGTTGTTCTAATATTTCTTATAGAATTAACTCAAGAAACCCCATTTCTTATAGGGACACTTCATATTTAAAGTATTGGAGACCATGACCTAAGTGGCCATGACATGCTTGACTAGTTTCATGTCTGTTGCTGAGATAAAATATTCCAACAAATAGCTATTTATGGAAGAAAGGGTATATTTGGTTTACAATTTCAAGGTATACTTTCTATTGTGGGAAAGTCAAGGTAAAAATTTAATTAATCACATTTATAAGAAGAGGAAAGCAAGAATAAACAAATCCTTGGTTGGTTGTTACCTGCTATCTTTCTTTATTTTTATACAGTTAAGGGCCCAATGCAGGAAATGATAATGCTCATAGTGGGCTGAGTCATAAACATCAAGGAAACTCTCCACACCCATTCTCAAAGACCAAGCTGATCAAAAGAATTCCTAATTAGATACTATCTTCCCAGCTGATTCTAGAGTGTAGCAAGTTAAAATTTCAAACTCTTAACAAGTGTGAAGACTTCTTAACTTAATGGCTGGTATGTGTTACTGAGTAATAAGGACTGATACTGATAAGATTCAGCTGCTTTAGGGAAGAAACAAGAAGACAAGTAAAGATCCCTGAGTGTATACCTGCTCAGAGTGAGGTGGTTCACAACCCTTTTCTCAAGCTCTGTGGGTCCTCATTGTGGTAGGATGGTTCAACATTTGAAGTTGTATTTTTGAGTCATGTAAAATTGCCCCAAATTTGTGCTGCGGTCTGACATACATACTTAAAAAAATATTTTTGTGTGTTTATATGTGCACATGCACCCATTTGATGTGTGCGTGTGTGTGTTTCTGTTTGTATAAGTGTGGGTAACCATGAGGCCAGAGGAAAGCATCTGATTCATTATAGGTATATTTACATGTTGTTGTAAGCTATGCCCCCTTATGAGTTCTGGGAACTTAACTCAGGCACCCTTGAAAGAGCACTCTTAACAGCCTTAACACTCTTAACACTCATCTCAGCCCCATGTATCCTTTTGTAACACTAAATGAAGTTGACTTTTCTTTATGTTGTGAGTTTGATTGTCCTCCTGAACTCCAGGTCACTGCTACTGTTTAACTAAGCTCAGATGGCCATGGATCTTTGGGACTGGGAATTGATAATTAAAATCACTTTATTCTGTGCAATATCAGTGACCTGTGGTGAGTCCTTGTAAATTGTATTTGCATTCATCTTGAGTTTTCTTCAGCATTTCATAGAATCTTTTTGCTTTGTATTTCCTTTATCCTTAAATTCTGTGTCATAGTTCTTGGTCACATTTTAGAAACATGACCCCATTAATGTTGAAAAGATTTCCTCTCTTAATTATGGATGATAATTCGAATACAATCATCAGTGTCATCCTGTTTCTTGGCTGTTTCAGGCAAGCAGCCCAGTTTCCATTCTTGTATTAGTTTTCTATTGCTGTGTAACAAATGAACAGAAACCTCTAGACTAAAAGCAACAGATGTTTATTATTACAGTCCCCACAGGTCAGGAGCCTGGGCTTCATTTAATTAGGTCTTTATCTCAAGGTCCCACAAGGATGAGATCCAATTGTCACCCAGGGCTATGATCTCCTTTGAGTCTTTGCCCGCTTTCAAGCTCTCTCTGGTTGTTGATGAAATTAATTTTCTTGTGGCTATAGAACTCATGGCACTTCAAAGCCAGTAAGGCAAAGACAGAGAGGTAAGCTCTACTGCCTTGACTTTTTTGTCCCTAAGCACTATTTTGTGCTAGTGATGTTGAGGATAGAGCTCAGAACTTCACACATGTTAGTTTGGAGGTTCTCTATTGAATATAACCACATCACTCTAAACCCTTCTACCTGTTGTGTGCGTGTGTGTGTGTGTGTGTGTGTGTGTGTGTGCGTGTGCTCATTTGTGGGTGTGGGTGCAAATATGTGAATCTCTATAAAGAAGTAGGAGGTCACCATATAGTGCATTCATTGATTCTTCTTATTTGTTTAAATATTTTTCTCAATTTCATATATATATACAATATACTTTGACAATATCCCTTCCCATTATTCTTTCTTCTTTCCCTAAATTGCACCAATGACCCTTTTCTTCACACAAAATCCTTGTCTACTTTCATGTCCATTTGTTTGTGTGATCTGCATTTGATTGGAGTTGATGTATAAGCATGTATATTACTTAAGCAAAGTCAAATTAGCAGTGGCGATGTCACTGATGAAATGACATCAGCGATCATTAACTGCCTATAATCCTCAAGAAGGGGAGGTGCCTCATGAAGACCTGCCCCATCTGCAATAAATCAATAGATCCATCCTTGTGCTGTAACCATAGATGATGTTAGTTCTTGGGTTCAACGGGAACGTCCTGTCTGGAAGGCGATATTTCACAGGACTCCTCTCTAGCTTCTGACTCTTACATTCCCTTTGCCCTTCTTCTCTGACCCTTAAAAGAGTTAATATTGAAGTAATTTTGTTCTATTTGTGCTGAACTTTTCACTAATAATAATCACTTTGACACATTATGAGATTGTGAATTAATCTCCCACTGAAAAAAACATTTTTTGACCAAGGCTAAGAGCAGCACTAACGTATGTAACTTATTGTGTAAACATAAATATTTAGAGGTATGTTTGACAACATGCCCATTTATAAAAATACCAGAAGTTTATTTTTATAATATGGTTTCTCACTGAATCTGGAGCCCAGTGATTCCACCATCTGGGTGTCCAGCAAACTCTGGGGATCCTTTTGCTTCTGCCTCCCTAAAGTTGGATTATAAATGTTTACTGCCAAGCCCAGTTTTCTTCTATAGCTATTAAAATTCAAATAAAGGTCCTTATGTAAAAGTTTATGGTAAACACTTTCCTGGTAGATTTATCTTTCTAGCCCTCTGTATCTTAAAAATTCCACAATTGACTTACGTCCACATAGGATAATACTTCACTGGGTTAATCTGATTGAGGTCTTAATAAAGTTTGAAAAATCCAATCCTCTTAACCATATTTTATTAACTAGATGTACATTGCAACCTGTGAATATACTAAAAACCTTTATCTGCATACCCTTTATTTAATATATAAACTTTACAATATATGCACAATATCTCAACAAAGCTATTAGAGATGTAGCTACATTCAAAGAGAGGGAGACCATGGGAGAGGAAATCACAGGTTATCTTAGAATTTTACCTGCTACAGTATAAACAGTATTTTCTGTGTTGATGCCTCTAAATCTGGCATCTTTTCTGAATTTAGGATCCACAATAACAAATTTGGTTAAAATACCCCTTATTGATAGCTCTTGTTGCAAAATTCTTTTTGATTATGTAAAAATAAGAAAAATATAGAATTAAAAATGTATAAATGGTACAAAAGCTAATAATAATATTAATAGACAATAGATAAATAAACATTGTGAAATAATTCAGGGAACATTTACACTAAGTTCTAGGCAGTTAAGGTTGGTTTGGTAATTGTGAGTACCAATGTGTTCCTGATTTTATAGGACTAGTAAATCTATCAGAATCCACTTTGCTCATCCCAAGTCTATATCCTTTGCACTAGCATTAATGATGACCTAAAAACTTAGTTAAAATTCTTAAAAATCTTTAATTTTGGTTTGTTGTGGCCTGTATGTATTGGTACATTTTCAATGTTTATTCACTAAAAATACTGTTTTCAAAGAAACTGTGCACAAGTAAAATTCTTCAAAAGAATGGAAAATGCTGAGGGTTTAGTAGCTGAGTAAATTGAAGTTAATGATTCTTATTTAGCACCAACAAACCAGATATTCATGTGGTGGGAAATGAAATTGAATCCTCAATCTAGCTAGAAAAACACATGCAACTGACAATATACCCTTAACACTGCTTTGGGACTTCAGGTCTTGAAACAGAAAGAGGTTAACCCTATCAATATTCAGCATCCTCTCCAAATATAATGAGCAAACGGACAACCTTAAGAGTGCATGCCTAATTGTACAGTATCACAGGGAAGAGGATCTGCCACCCTTAAGATTTAAAAGTAGTAGTATCCCAGAGAATTATCCATAAGAAGCATAAGCCACTTGATTTCCTCACACACATATGACAAGATATATTTTAATGTATGACTGTCCTGGTTTTCTTTCTAATGTTGTTTTAAAAATAAAAATCAACTTTAAGAAACAAGGGGTTTAATCAGGCTACAATTCCAGACTGCAGTTCATCATTGCAGGAAGTCAAGGCAGGACCATGAAGCAGACAGTCACATCCACAGTTAGGAGCAGAGAATAAATGAACCCATGAATCCATGAATGCTTTTTCTTGCTCAACTCCCTATTTGAACTTACATAGGCCATTATCGCTTACCTAGGGAATGGGGTTGCTCACAAAGGCATGAGCCACTCAACATTGAATAAGATAACTAATTAAGTCAGTCTCCGACAGGCATACTCACAGGCTAACCTGATTTTGAAAGTTCTGAAGTGAGACTCTCTTTTCAGGTGATTTTAGACTTTATCAAGATTACAAAAGTAATAATTACAATGATCTTCTGAGGAGAGCTTAACTTAGTCTCATGTGATTCATGGAACTTCTTTATCTGCATCCCTACCTTACTTTCTACCCAGCACTCATCCTGCTGTAACTTAGTCTATGTAGATATCTTTGAAAGCAGGATAATTAATTAAACGATTTGGAGTTTATGAAAAATCTTCATTTCTTTCTTTCTTTCTTTCTTTCTTTCTT
>NW_022196903.1:71762935-71766558 GCF_008632895.1 Mastomys coucha
GTGCTGGGATTAAAGGTATGCACCACCACTACCCGGCCATAATATTCTTTCTTGATAATAAAACCAACTTGTTTTAGTTTCCCTTAGGGTCTTAAACCATCACCTTATGCATACAGTTGGGTTGATCTTATTAATCAAATGCCTCTGTTCAGTAGTATTTGACTTACGTTTAAGCTTATTAACATGAAGCATCATAACCTCCTTTAGCCCGATTTTTATTTACTTGATTTCTTTTATAATTATATTGAACCACCATAAACATAATCATTTCTTCTGGTCATGTATTTGGATAAACCATCAACATGTATTGAGTCTTTCATATACTTAGTATGATAGCATTTAGAGACAATAAATCTTTTTTACATTTAACTTATTTCTTTAAAAATATTCCAAACCTGCCAGCCCAATTATTTCCAGAGTTGTTTATTTAAAATTATTTGACTTATGAGTGTCAACATTTTTATTTAAAGTGTTTGTTTACAGTATGGATTACTATATATGAATTTAATATGTATGTATAATTTGTGCCATGGCACAGGTTTTCTTTTTAAGATTTTGACTAATTAACTACTTTTATAATCTATGGTTTGGCTGTGGGTGCACAACAATATGACACCTGTTTAGCATGTATGAAACCCTTGGTGCGATCATCAGTTTGTCAATGAAAAAATGAAACAAAACAAAGAATCTGCAGATGTACAAAAAAACATTTTTTTTTTTTGCTTTTGAATACATCAAAGATTATCTATGCAGGATCTTCCTTACTTTCCTTTTCAATTTCCCTTGCAATAGATACTGATATTGTTTCTATAATATGGAGAAAACAAATACCTTTCCACAAGTTCTCACACAATTCACAGAAAGGAGTCACATGTACATATATATAATACCATATACTGATACAAGAAATTCATTTGGCTGCCCATTATAAATGTAAAGAGCGAGAGCAAAGAATTTCCCAGATTCTCAGTGTCCCATAGTTTAAGCCTTAGAACACAGTTTCTAAGCAACATGGCCAGTATTGCAGAGCAAAGCTTACCCTGTAATGCCCTACATATTCATACAACGAGAAAAAGCCAAAATTCATAGTGTCTTATCAGAGAGGCAGAGCTCTGGCCTACAGTTTAATCACACTCTTCTGCCATACTACTTAAACACTGTGAACTTTTAAAAAATGAAACCAACTATCTAGGCTTACGAGAAATTATATCTCAACAGCTCGGTTGAAAATATACAGTACATATACAGTCAGGTTCAGATGAGATTCCAGTGCAGCTGTGTGCACACATACATGTATGCTGGGATGCAGATTGGTTTCAGGGAATTATTTTCTTTTTCTTTTTTGTTTCTCTCTCTCTCTCTCTCTCTCTTTCTCTCTCTCTCTCTCTCTCTCTCTCTCTCTCTCTCTCTCTCTCTCTCTCTCTCTCTCTCTCTCTCTCTCTCTCTCCCTCTGTGTGTGTGTATATTCAGGCATGGGAGAAGATGCTCGAGAACAACAGAAACAGAGAAATAGATCTCCTGGAGTAGGAGTTCCAATGTTGTGAGCTGCCTGATGTGAGTGCTGGAATCTGAACTTAAGTTTCCTGGAAGAGTAGCAAATGCTGTTAATCACTGAACATTGATTTTGCTTTCTTTTAGCCAGTCTTCTCCTTGTCACGGAATAATAGGTTTTCAGAGATTCTTACTATGTCATTTGTAGAAGCTGAGCATAGTTCTCCACTCCTTTGGAGCAGTCTGTAATGCTATTCATACAGGACAAGGGTACTTTTCAGTCTCCATACTTCACCTTATTACTGGAGGGGATACCATGCAGCCATTACACAGTTTTCAGGAGCTCAGGTTGGTTCTTGGCATTCTCTGATGAGTAGCATCAAAACAAACTGAAAACTGGTTTGAATATAAACTCTTGGGAACCAACCAAGACTGAATGCATCTAAAACCCAGGTGGTTGGCAACAGTAAACTCAAGCAATGATCTGTGCTCCAAATTTGTCTAAGTTTGGAAAAGATGTTGGAGCTAGCAAACATTCTGAAAATAATTGCTTCAAATTAGGATGATCTGTAGCTAGTACTAGTAATTAAGCTAATCAAAGTTATTGCTGGGTAAAATCCTACACACAAGTAAGGGCTGATGAAGGCCTCATACCTCTGTACCAAGTTTAATATCCCAGGTCAGTTTGTTTCCCTGATCTTCTACACAGTTGTAGCAATTTTCAGCTTCATTCTTGCCCATCTCCTTTGACTCATCCTTATTTCCACAAAATACCATAGAGTATTAGAAAGCATTTCTGTGGTTATTTTACGTTAGGACTACAGATTTATAAGAGTTATAGTTGTAGACATTTACTAATAGAAAGAAATTTTGTCACTCAAGGGAAGCGGTTTGAATATTTATCAACACAGACATTTATTCATTTATTCCACAAAGTCTGATAAATCAGAACACATGGAATTCTAGACCTGGATCTCAGCAGAGATGAAGGAGTTAGAAGGGGAATGGAGGGCATCAATTGGCAAGTGATAAAGGCATGCAGAAGGTTGCTAGGAAGAAAGAGAAAACAAAAAGCTGCAAATAGTGTGTCTAGAGGAAGGATCAGAATTAGACAGAGAAGACATTTTTTCTCATTAAAAATCCCACACTGTTGGAAGATGTAAATCCTAGACTGCTAAAGAGATCTCTTCAGTAAAAGGCAGTACCATTCAGATGAGAAAGATGCACTGTAGAGGAGAATGCTATTATTTTTAAAATGTGGTCCTGAGTCAATAGTATCACCATGTAAAGGAGCTTGTTAGAGATATGAAGTCTCTCTCTGTCCTCCTGAACCAGAAATTTGTGAATGACATCCCAAAAGTTGAGTTTTTAACAAGCCCTCCAGGTAACTGTCTTGTACAGTTAAGCCTAAGAATTTCTGCTACAGCAATTTCCAAACCTCTGGCTTAAGAAGGCAATCCATGGTGATTTTCTTGCCCTGTGTTAGTATGCTTATTGAAGAGGATAGGAAGAGATTTTTTTCGTCCCAGTTTAATGAATATTTTCCTAAACATTCCCCCCTTATTATTTGAGAAGGCAAGTAATAACCTAAAGTCAGATTTCTGCCAGGCAGGACTGGAGCATATTTGTCAATATTACCAATTAGAGTCCAGGATAGCCTTCAAATATGTACAGAATTCTTTAATGAGGGGGAGAGATGGCTCAGCCTGTAATGTGCTTGTGCCAATGGGGGCAACCGGAGTTAGATATCTAGCCTCCTCTCCCACACATCGGTAGAAGGAAAGAACTGTGTCCTTTAAACCATGTTCTGACTTTATAGAGCTGTTGTCCCATGCCTGTGTATACACACAGAAAAACAAAATATACAAATAAATAAATAGTAAGACAAACCTAAATACCTGATGATTTGTTTCAAATGAGGTCGTAATTGGATGAGTAAAACTGAGCAGTTGTGTATTATGTTGGAATGTTCTTACTGCTATCTCCCATGTCTACAGCCTCTTTCTCAGGTACACTACAAAGATATAGGACAAATGAATCCCTGAATTCTTGTGAGAGACTCAAAAGAAAGAAATATTTCTAAACCTACTAGAGCCAAAAACATGCCTTTCAACCACCACCACCACCAAAAC
>NW_022196903.1:71766568-71775793 GCF_008632895.1 Mastomys coucha
AAAAAAAAAAAAAACCTATATGATATTATTCAGTTAAATCAGGAATTCATATGTGCATTCACCACAACTTAAAAAAAAAATAAAATTCAACTCTGGGACTTTGAAGTATCTTGGCTCCCATTTAAAGAAGTAACTGGTTGTGAGTGCCTACTTTGTCTTATATGTTGTGTTAAGAGTGTTGTGGATGCATGTAAATATTGTTCAACCAGGAGAGTTCTTGGATACTGTACACCAAACTCTGGGTTCAATCCTTAGCACTCTATAAACAAACATGGTGACACATGCTTAAAACTCCAGGACTTGCGGGATGGAGGCAGGAAGATCAGATGGTCAAGGTCATTGTTAGGTACATAGAGAATCTGAGAGTAGCCTGGGCTTCATAAGGCCCTGTGCCAAAGGCGAGAGTGAGGAAGGCAAGGATCTAGCATACCTTGTAAGGATATGTCCCCAATGACATAACTTCCTTCTTTTGGGCTCCATTTCCTAAACCAAACCAAACCAAACCAAACCAAACAAAAAAGGGTTGTTATTTATGTCATCATACTGAGAACTGTCAGGTATATGTTATAATATTAAATGTCCAGAAGAAAATCCTGAAGATTATGGAGATTCAGTGCTATCCAGTCACTAAGGCCATCTAGATAATAAGTGGTTTTAGAGTCAGGATTCAAAGTAATTACTGCCTTGTATCAAAGCCTCCCTAATGTACTGTTAGAGCAAGGGCCTGATGCTCCAATTTCATAGTACGTTTTTCTAGGCATGTTCATATGCAACCTGTATATTAAACCATACATAGCTCTTGACTATATCTTATTAGTGATCTCAGAAGAATATATTTCTAAGACTTCAGATAGCTACATTTCAACCATTCCTGAGCCAATAAAAGTTTTCCTCTTGATACTTCCTAATATTATTAATCAAATAAATAGAAATAGCAAATGGACTTCAATCTGGAAGTGACAGCCATCCTGTTCCTGGGTACCTTTTGAATATAAATAGGAAAGTGAAGAACAGATTTGGATTATTAGATGATGCAATGGTAGTATTAGAAAAAAAAAACCTCTTTTGAGGATCACTTCTGGCATTTGAAAATAAATTTTAATAGTGTTTCTATAGAGGGATATCTTGAAAAAATGAGTTAGGGAAATGCATGCAGCATATCATATAACATGCTTCTTTTTTTCTTTTTTTCTCTTTGCTATTTTTTTTGAGACAAGGTTTCTCTGTATAGTTCTGGCTGTCCTGGAACTCACTCTGTAGACCAGGCAGGGCCTTGAAATCCACCTGTCTCTGCCTCCCAAGTGCTGGGATTAAAGGCATGTGCCACCACTGCCTGGCGTCATATACCAGTCTTATGGCTCTATTCACCACTCTTTAATTGAAGTTACTAAAGATAACCCACCACTTTAATGGATGCAGAACACTAGACAGGACAGGTACTTTCCATGATCCTGTATCAACCTTTAAAAATGTTAGGTGTTATGATCATCAACCTTATACTCCTCATGCAAATATTGAAAAAGTAAATTTGAATTTTTATGCACAAACACATGCATCCATCTTTTCTAGTGATTCTTGCCACTTGCAGTAGCCAGTTAAAAGTTGCTGAAGACGTGACACTGTCTACTTCATCCATTTCAACTCAAGTATGAATCTTGGTGAACAGGAAAACAGGAGTGTGTTGTTCAACACCCTGTACTGTTTTTTGGTGGTCCCTAGATTTTGTAGGTCATATGGGGCCAAGAATAGAGGGCCATTACACTAATTAGTTTTCTTGTTGCTGTGATAAAATTCTTGAGCAAAGCAATTTAAGAAGAGCAGGGTGTGTTTTGGTTCATGGTAAGGCAAACATTGTGACAGTAGCTTCCTTTGCATGTCAGCAGAAGTCTGAGGCAGCTGGTCACACTGAATCCACAGTCTAAGCAAAGGAGGCAGAAGCTCAGCTCACGGTCTGCTTTTTGTTCATCTGGGTGAAAGACCATGAAGTAATACAGTTGACTACATTCAGGATGTGTCTTCCCATCTCACTTAACTTGCCATGAAACTCCTTCACATACATACCCAGAGGTTTGTATCTTAGGTGATTCAATACCCTTGCTTTTGTTTTGTTTTGTTTTTGGGTTTTCAAGACAGGGTTTCTCTGTGTAGTCCTAGCTGTCCTGGAACTCACTCTGTAGACCAGGCTGGCCTTGAACTCAGAAATCCGCCTGCCTCTGCCCCTGCCTCCCAATTGCTGGGATTAAAGGCTTGTGCCACCACTGCCCGGCTCTAGATCCTTTCAAGTTGGCCATGGAAATTAGTTGCATACTATTGCCTGGGTCTGTGCTTTAGATGCTAGTATAGTGGAGGCAGGAAGATGCCAGTGAGCAAGGTTAGAGAAGGGTCTATCAGTCTATGCATTAGAGATGGTTGATATTTTTTTAGGCTCAGGTATGAACTGTCAAACCTCCAGGTTTGTATCAGAGAACTAAGGTCATGTCACACCTCCAGATACAAACTGTTCATGTTGCTATCTCCATGGTGTGTACTTGATTGTTCAACTTCTGTCACCTGGTTGCTAATCCATGAACATCAATTTATGACTGAATAGCTTATCCTTAGAAAGTCTAGTCATTTAGCCTGGCAATGTCACAGTCAGACTCACCAGCTGTGCTGTGGTTTAAAGCCCCAAAGCAGCAGCTCTCTGCCTGACGCTCTGCTTCAGGTCATAGGAAGTGAGGCCTCGAGGATGCACAGTGATTGGCAGAGAACAGTGAGGAAAAAAATATTAAAATAAATAGAACAATAAACAGAAGCAAAAATTTTGTTCAGAGTTAGCCCTGAGTGCATGTGCAATTTAATTTATTGACAACCAGACACAAATTAGACTTACTAGGGAAGAGGGAACCCTCAATGAGGAATTGCCCTCACCAGATTTGCCTGTGGGAAGGTGCACCACAGAACACTTGTTTGATTAGTGCTTGAACTGGTGGGGTCAAGCCCATAGTAGGGAGAATATCACTTATGGGCTGGTGATCCTGGGTTGTCTTAAAAAGCAGACTGAGCTGGAATTTTGATGGGAGTTGCATCGAATCTGTAGATTGATTTCAGTAAGATGGCCATTTTTACTATACTAATCCTACCAATCCATGAGTATGGGAGATCTTTCCATCTTCTGAGATCTTCTTCAATTTCTTTCTTCAGAGACTTGAAGTTCTTGTCATACAAATCTTTCACTTGCTTGGTTAGAGTCACACCAAAGTATTTTATATTATTTGTGAGTATTGTGGAGAGTGTCATTTCCCTAATTTCTTTCTCAGCCTGTTTATCCTTCAAGTAGAGGAAGGCAACTGATTGATTTGTTTGAGTTAATTTTATATCCAGCCACTTTGCTGAAGTTGTTTATCAGGTTTAGGAGTTCTCTGGTGAAATTTTTAGGGTCACTTAAGTATACTATCATATCATATGCAAATAGTGACATTTTGGCTTCTTCCTTTCCAATTTGTATCCCTTTAGAAGAAGGAAGAGTAAAGTATTGGTCCTTTGGTCCTTCTTAGAAGGGGTAACAAAATACTTACTGGAGCAAATATGGAGACAAAATGTGGAGCAGAAACTGAAGGAAATGTAATCCAGAGACTGTCCCACCTGGAGATCCATTCTATATACAGTCACCAAATGCAGATACTATTGTGGATGCCAAGAAGTACATGGTGACAGGAGCCTGATATAGGTGTCTCCTGAGAGGCTCTGCCAGAGCCTGACAAGTACAGAGGCAGATGCTTACAACCAACCATTGAACTTATCACAGGGTCCCCAATGGAGAAGTTAGAGTAAGAACTGAAGCAGCTGAAGGGGTTTATAATCCCATAGGAAGAACAACAATATCAACCAACCAGAGCTCCCAGGGTCTAAACCACCAACCAAGGAGTACACATGGAGGGACCCATGGCTCCAGCCATATATGTAGCATCAATGGGAGAGGAGGCTCTTGATCCTGTGAAGGCTCAATGACTCAGTGTAGGGGAATGCAAATGCAGGGAGGGGGAAAATCGGTGGGTGGGTAGGGGTACACCCTCATAGAAGCAGGAAGAACAGGATGGGATAGGGAGTTTCGGGGGAAATAGGAAAAGGAGATAACATTTGTAGTATAAATAAATGAAGTATCTAGTAATAAAAAAAAAGCAATCTGAGCAAGCCTTAAAAGCAAGTGAGTAACAGTGTTCCTCTAGGGTCTTTTCCTCAATTCTTGCCTCCAAGTTCTTGTTTTGACCTCCTGCCCTAACTTTCTTCCATGTTGTACAGTGATGTGAAGATGTAGAAGTGCCAGCCAAAGAAACTCTGCTTTTTTTCCACACCCAGTAACTGGGAAGCAAACAAGGACAGTACCTGTCTTTGTGTGTGTGTGTGTGTGTGTGTGTGAAAGAGAGAGAGAGAGAGAGAGAGAGAGAGAGAGAGAGAGAGAGAGAGAGAGAGAGAGAGAATATCTGCCTCCAACTTTTGAGTATAGATGACTGCTGGACCCCAAGGTGACTGCGAGTTCAAAGCTGTATTCTTATATAAATGACCTCAATGGGAGTGGCACTCAGATAATAAGATTCCTGTCAGCACTTGAACCTAAGGGTCAGTGGTTCCATTTTCTTAGAACTGAAGCCAGGAGGAACTGAATGACCCAGAACAGAGAAGGCAGGTGGTGCCTGGGAGTCTAGGCAGCCTTGCAGGGTTGCACAGAAACCAGGGACTTTAAGCAGATACTGCAGGGAGCCAGGCTTTAGGGTCATTCAAACCTATCTTTGACATAAAACTATTTGCCTTTGACTGCGATCTGCGAGGACCCATAGGTATCTGCTGAATTGCATTAGGGGAGGCAGTTTGTATGGTGTGTCCTGACAGCCACCCTGGCAGGAGGCAGCTTTCTAAGTGGATATGCAGCCCCTCCCTTTAGCAGTCAGACTATTGAAACTTTGAAGCCCAAAGAATTACATTCTCCCCAGGAATCTCATGCTGGGCGAAGAGAAAAGTTGAATCCCTGATACCAGACAGAGGAGAAAGTTAAATTAACTACAATGAAAAGATTTCACATAGTTCTGACAACTTTTCAGACCACCTTGTAAGACAGACAAGAGTAAAGACAATAAGGGTGTGTGGTAGGTAAGACCACACCTTGGCCATGACTGCTCAGTTATGACTGCCTTTCATCCTCTGATTTCCAGGCTCAAGATGGGCACTGAGGCAGACAGTCCTTTGGATAAAAAAAAAATTATTAGAAAGGTTATTAACACCATACATGGGCAATATGGTGTGGCGTTCTGAAGATAGTTCAATCTTGTGAGCTAAGTAGTGGTCCCTTCTTATAGGTTTAAGGCAGAGAGGAGAGCTCGCATGATTTGTAGTGGGTTGAGTAAATCTTTGTATGAGCTTACAGATTGTATGATTCCCAGGGTGATTTTTTGTCTTTTAGTTAATGTGTATCCTTAATATAAAATGTGCTACCTGTAGTCTCTGATAGTTTAAGGTGTTTGGTAAACTTCCTTGGGGGAATTGGAAATTATAGTTTGCTAGATAGCCACAGTAGGGTGTCTGCCATCTTTTTTACAGCAGCTGTGCAGAGAGAAAAAGAGGAGGGGGGATAGGGAGGGACAGAGAAGGATAGAGGCCAAGTTTAACATAAACTTCATGTGAGTTCCCAAAGGCAATCTTGGGGAGCCATTGGAACACTCTGTTCTTTCTCTTGATGTACTTTATCTGTTCTTTATCCTGATGCAGCTCCACAGAGCGAATCTCCTTTCCTGCTTTCAATGTCTCCTTTCTCATTATGAGGTATATGGCATAGGTCGGCCAAGCCTAGTTTGCTGAGGCTGTCAGGGTGTGGGATGTCTTCGACTGTAAAGGCCCCAGTAAGATCCTGGATCCTGGTCTTCATTGTCTGCTCACAGGAGCAGAAGCAGAACCTAGAAGAGCATTTTTTTCCTTTTTGCAGAATGTTCTTTTTTTACCACATTGCCAATGATAAGCTTATTTTAAGTGACTGAAGGACTTCCTCTTTTCTGCAAAGGGTCAGATGATAAATAGATTACCTTTTATGATCTTTAGCCCTTTTCTGAGCTGTACAGGTTTGCATGTGCATCATAAAAGAAGTCCCAGGCAACAGAAACAGTGCTGACAACAATGCCTCATTTATAATAGAGATGGCATTTTGAGTTTGGCTTGCAGTCCACAGTGTGCAGACCTCTCTTTAGAAGTAGTTTTTGTGTATCAAGACTTTTGTTACTTTAGATAGCAGAAAAAAATATGCAATAAATAGATTGTGTTTGGGGACCTTGATGTGCTACTTGGTGTTAGTTTCAAGAGTACATGTCTTTGACTCACCAGAGTAGGAGTCAGGTAGTATTTGAAGCTGATTTGTCTTTCTTTGAGGCCAAACTTTAAGTGCTAATTTTGTTTTAATGATATCTAAGTTCATAATGATGCTTTCCAAGTTTTCTTCTTTTTCTTACCAGACTCTCCCTCCTGTACTTTACATACAAACTCAAGCCTAATATTAAGCCACCTGGAAGACATGTAGCAGGTTTTCCAGTTGGATTCACAAAACTTATAAGGATGTTAAATACATATCTAGAATTGAAAACTTTAACATCCTGGAATTCCTCAATTAACTAACTGCCATTCATTTGGAATAATTTTATTTATATTACTGGAGCTTTCATCTCTTAGATGACCAAGGAACCTAGTATCCTGGTGCAAAGGGTGGCATTAAGAAGAATGCAGAGAAGATAGAAAAAAACAGGTTAGACATGAAAATCTACAACATTTGTGCAAAATAATGGTACCATCTGGGATTCCCATTGTATTCAAGAATATCGGGGTAGGGTGTAGTAAACCAGGAAAGAGAAAACAAAATTCTCAAAGGAGAGAATGTGGAAAGAAATGGAAATTTGGAGAAAAGATACATTTTTTTTCAAATATTGCTGTTGCTAACTGGAAAAGGACCATGCTCAGAATAGTGCTTTACACCTGATAGGATAATGTAAGGACACTTACAGCAAAGCTTTAGTTTTTTTCTAATCATCTAAGTAAACTAAACAGAGACCACAAAAATAATAAGCAAGAAGAAAAAAAACAAAGAAGTTCATCATTTCTCAGCCTCTATACATCTTCTACTTTGTAGCACATTGTGGATCTTTTGTAAGATGCCCTGATTTGAGAATATTTAAGTTACACTGGCTTGAGCCTTACTCTAAGGCCACTTTTCTTGAATGTCTAGTTAGAAGGCAGAATTTACTCCTTAGTCAACATTGGCCATACACTGGAGTTTTGTGAGTCACTGCTACTCCCAATCTTCTTGGCCAACACTTCCCTGAGTTTCTCAAGTGTTGGCTTATAAAACAGCTCCTCCAATCAGTGTAGCCAAAAGTTCTCTGGATTGTTTGGTCAAGTGTTGGCTTACAAACTCTGGAGATGTATGGTTTAGGAATTAAGTTATATCCCAACCTGTTTAATATATTACAGGCATAATTTTAATTTTAATTTTAATGCATCATTGGAAGGAATTAGCTAAGGCTTCAGTGGTTGGTATCTACCAAATTGTGACTAGCATCTTTATGTGAAGGAAAAACAAAAAACAGTACACCAAGAGACAATAATGATGCCTGTGGAAAGAAGAGCAAGGATACAATGAGAAAAAAGTTACCCACTAACAAGAAGGGATGCTGCAAGAGAAGCTTTTCCTGCTTAGAACTTAATCTCAGATTCCATGGATGAAAGAAAGAAAGGTCCCTTGTTTCATTATTATTGCCCCAGCCAGAGAATAGAGATATCAAAAGCTATTGGTCTAGCCTTTAGAATTATTAAGAAGTTCTAGGACATAAAATCCACACTCACAAATTCACTGTGAAGTAAATACAGACATCAGAGAAGTTGACTTTACAGTGTGTGGGGGGATGTTGACTCCTACTTACTGATATAAGTGACATTTCCTTTGGTGTGTACACCATGTGCCATGTTTCTATTTTGAATGACCAATTGGATGATGTTTTAGCATCTAGCAATTACTTCTCTCTATCGGCTACTTGGTTTTTATTCTTTTACTTTTGCTCACTATATACTTAATAAACTTACTGATTAAAAACTGAAGGCACAGCCATTGTAGAACTTTCTCTGCAACTTAGAGAACAAATGGTAGATAGATAAACCAATAAAGACATTCATATTTCATATTGAGTAAACAAACAGAAGTACATATTATTTCTATCACACATTAGGACACAATGATTAGATACCACACAATCACAACCAAGAACTACAGAATTTATTTAGGCACCTTTCCTGACTCCTGTGAACCATGTTACTGTGTCATTCAGGCGGCCACCATACCAAGTTACAGTGAGTGAGACACAGGCTATAAGGAAACTGCTAGACACAGACTGTAAGGAAACTGTGAACTCATTATTGGGATTTAAAATGAGAAAAGCTGCAACTGCATGAAAAAGTCAAAGAAGGCCTGACAAAGGCAAAAAATTTGAACAAATAGAAATTTACTAAAGATTTCTCTACTTGAGATGCAGAGATCCTCTAAGCGTGGAGTCTGTGGTGAAGACAATGATGTGGACAGATCATGCATCAGTCTACTTAAGATCATGTATTCTGTTTCTGAAGAAATAGATGACATTAAATACAATTATCAGTCTGGATCTGTTCAGTGGCTTGTTTATTGCTATGTAAGCAATCAAGTTTTAAATAAAACATGGAAAGAGATATGCAAAGTGCTGCCAAAAGAAATAAATCAAATTAATTAGTTTCTAGGTACATCTCTCTTGCACAAGCCTCCAGCAGACTCTCTCCAGTACCTGCCAATGTGAAGAATTGCCAGCGACCAAGGTAATGCTGATACCCAGGGGGCAAAGACAAACAGGTGTACTTCCAAGAGTTAAGAGAAGATGAAAATGTTTGCACTGAGGGTTTATAAAATTAAGCTTTTAGGCATTTGAAGGAGTGAGTGAAGTTTCCTTTGGTGTGTACACTGAAGTAATCGTGAAAATAATTAACTGTTCTACATAACCATTATCAGCTGATGATATAATTGTATAGTCCTAGGGCATATAACATTAATTATTATTTTTTGAGTGAAAAATATATTTTTCTCTTAATTAACCTCATTCAAAGCAGAAGAAAACACAAAATAGCTGAGCCCAGAATGGAGGGATAGAAACATAATTCATGACTATGGTTTTTTTTTTTTTTTTTTTTTTT
>NW_022196903.1:71775813-71834612 GCF_008632895.1 Mastomys coucha
TTTGCTGTTAAAAATTTTACAACTCACTGACTTGGTATAAGTTATAATTCTGGACCAAGATGGGTTTTTTCATTTTTTTGGGCATCACTCAGAATCACTTTGAGAGGAAACAAAACTCATTGAATGAGTTTGCCTTCACTCCTTCTCTTTTAAGTTGAAGATGACAGGAATTTTCCTTAAACAAAGCATATACTAACTCAGCACAGTTATTGTAGAATTTATTAAAAGTGCCAAATTTGGCCTTTCCTTTATCTTGTTTGTGTCAGAACATTGCTCAAGGCTGTGGATTTCCCCAGGGTTTTAGACTGTGAATTGAAGTGGCTCATTTGCATGATTCCCGCCTCATGAAAATGGAAGAGAGAAGGACCCAAGAGACTGACATCCTACTTCTGTTGTACTTGACATGACTATGCCAAATAGCACCCCTTTCAATCTTTGTAGATTGTGTTTTCCTATTTATGTTAGTCATATGTTAGACTGACTTTGTTAATTGGTGGAAACCAGCTTCCAGCAAGTCAGATTTATATTTCAAATAAGTGAAATCACCCACACTGGCCAGCACACAAGAAATATTATTTTTGTTTGTTTCTATATCTATTCATTGTGTGTGCATGTGCATATCTAAGAGTACATGGAGATGGCAAAGCACAACTTTCAGAAATCATTTCTTTCCTTCTACCATTAAGATTTTACAGACAGAAAGGATCTTTATCTACTGAGTCATCCTATCACACAATGGGTTTTTAAGTATATACTTCTGTTTATGTTATGTTAATATCAATATGTTCTCTGAATTTTCTCTTTAAAATACAAAAGTTTTAAGAGGTTAGAAGAATAAGCCAGTGGTAGAATATAAAACTAATCACCAGCATTGCCAAAAACATGTTTTAACATGATATGTTTTTAACAGATTTTCAAATATATAATTACCTGGAGAATTTTCCAAATAAGCTTTTCCTATAGACTTAAGCCTATAGATCCTCAAAATGAGATTAAATTTGGCTCGTATCCAGTATGTCTGGAGCCATAGATGAATTATGATTAAATGTGGTTAAGTTTTACTTCAGTAGCAAAATATAGTGTTGGGATGAAGGCCAGAACCCTGAGTATTTTATAAGGTATTTGTAGGCTGTTGGCTAGATTGAGAAAGAGGAATTCAAAGATAGAAATAAAAAAAAAAGAAGCAGACACTATGCAATAAGATATAAAAGGCTGGAAAGATTTGGAAAATAAGCATGTTTCAGTGGCTTTCTTTGTTCTCAATGGATTTTTATAGGCACATAACAGCTGAACAATGTACAGTGGGCATAAGGACAGGGTTAGATAAATCCCACAGACATGCCTTGGTACTTTCTTCACTGAGCCTGTTCACAGTTGCATCAATTTGAGTGAAGAAAGGCATGTACATGAAACTATTCATAATATCTTGTTTGATATTTTATATTTCTTGATTCTTAAGTAATTTGGGGACATGAATAACACTATTAGTCAACAATGTCATTTGGCTAATACATCTGGTGCTATTTCTTTAGGGGAAATTCTGTTTTCCTTGTGGTTGGATAGGATGACTAATTATGCCAGTGGATTGTAAACAGGGGTGGGGGTTCGATTATTTTTATGCTGGGCTATTCATTGGTACTTCAAAAACTTCTAGAAGTCTTCCCTTTCCCTAGTTCACCAACCAACAACAAATGAACACCATATAAATTCTTTTTGGCTTCTTCTCAAGACTATTGGTTTTTATATATATAGAAAAAAGTTTACCACAGTAAATTCTAATTATTTGCTTATCCCCAGCCACAATTAGGTCTATCAAAAATCCATAAATAAAAGAAAAATTAGTTAAGTTTCTAAGTGAGCAAACCATCAGGCCTTCTCCATCATATAAGAGAGCTGGCTATATCTTCTAAATGTTGACTTTAATATTGTGCTCAATAGCCTGAATCTGGGTTATTTCTTTCTTGATGATGTTTCCATATAGTAAAACATGACCTAGGATGAGAGAGAACCAAGTTAATAGTATAGAAGTTTCCCTGATCAATTGTAGAAGGCTTGAGAAAGAGTCCTAGCAGTAACAAAGACAAAACAAGATCAGAAGAGGGAATCCAAGAAGGAAGATGATCAAGTTCTGAGGGCTTAGAACAAAAGGTGCACTATCCAAAGCAGAAAACCCATATGAGTGAGAGAAGATGAGATTAATGTCTGTCTTTAGGGAAAAGCAGAGAACACTAGTCTAGGTTATTAGGAAAATCCTCAAGTGTTAGACTCTAATGTATTCATGGCACTCAAGATTAAAGCAGGTAAAATTAGTTCAAAAGGAAACCTAAATGAGGACACATACAAACAGTTTCTCAAAGTAATGCCCAGAGGTAGCTTTAGTGTCATAAGGGAAACAAGATAACCTTAGGAATAAATAGACTTTCTGAATAATAATGACTAGATATTCCAGATTCTTCACATCAAGGAATCTAAAAGTGAAAATCTAAAAGCACAAAAATAATGACTCCAAGGGCTGGAGAGATAGCACAGATAGTAAATATTTGCCTTACAAACATGAGGACCTGAGTTTGATGTCCATTTTAACTCTTGTTAAAATGCCTTTAGAATATGATATATTTATAGCATCAGTGCTGGGGTGATGGAGCTAGCAGGACCCCTTGAACTTAATGGCCATTCAATCCAGGCTAATTGTTGAGCTTCAGGAGAATGTCTCAAGGGGGATGGTTGCCATTCCTCAGTATGATTCCCAGGGTTATCCTCTGGCCACTATACTTACATATATATGATTCCACCTATCCTCAAATGGTCAGGTACGCATGCTCTTATATATACACATAAAATAGAGATCACAAAAGTGCAAAGAAAAATATAATATAGGGAACTACAGAATAAGTTGACAATAACAAGCACATTGGTGGGAACTGACTTTATAATACATCACAGGATGTATTATAACACAGTTTTATGTTTCAATATTTTTGGTGCATTTATCTCTATGGAATCCTGACAAATACAGCTCAACTATCCAATGTAAGGCAGACTAATACATGAGTGTTATTAGCAAAGAATCTTTCATTATTTATCCTTTCACATGCTTGCTTTTGTAGAACATCCTTTCTCCTGTGTCTGCTTCAGCAAAATGTTCCTTCACGAGTCTGCCTTAGCCTTTCACCTTTGTCCATTTTAAGGAAACGTTCCTTCACATGTTTACCCTAG
The DNA here is from genome assembly GCF_008632895.1 of Mastomys coucha. NCBI lineage: Eukaryota > Metazoa > Chordata > Mammalia > Rodentia > Muridae > Mastomys > Mastomys coucha. The sequence goes on from NW_022196903.1 coordinate 71,779,030, forward strand.
CAAAACACCATACAACTGACTTTCCAAAGAACCCTTAAGTTTCCATTTCAATCAAGAGTTTATCAGTTTGACTTTTCTCAAACAACAAATTCTTTGCTTCGTTGATTTTTTTAATGTTGTTCTCTTTGTCTCTATTTAATTGATTTTACCCATGAATTTGTTTATTTTATGTAGTCTACTCTTCTTGGGTGTGCTTGGTTCCTTTTGTTCTAGAGCTTTCATGTGTGCTGTTAAGTTGCTTGCATGAGATCTCAATTTTTTTAAATGTAGGCACTTAGTACAATGGAAGTTCAAAAGAACTTTCATTGTATTCTGTAAATTTTTGGATGTTGAGCATTCATTTTTATTGATTGTAGGAAGACTTTAATTTCTTTACTTCTGTTCTGACACATTAGTCATTCAGTACAGAAATGCTAACAGGAGCCTGATATGGATGTCTCCTGAGAGACTCTGCCAGAGCATTACCAATACAGATGCAACCAACCATAGGACTTAGCAGGGGGACCCTAATGGAGGAGTTAGGGGAAGGACTGAAGGAACTTAAGGGGTTTCCCCATAGGAAGAACAACAATATCAACCAACCAGAGCCCCCAGAGTTCCCAGGGACTAAACCACCAACCAAAGAATACATGAAGGGGCTCATGGCTCCAGCTGAATTTGTAGCAAAGGATGACCTTGTCTGTGAAGAGGAGAGGCCCTTGGTCATGTGAAGGCTTGATGCCCCAGCATAGGTGATGGGGTGGGGGTGGGCATGTGGATGAGTAGGGAGGGGGGAGTAGTTGAGATTAGGGGTTCTCTGAGAGGAAACCTGGAAGGGGGATAATATTTGGAATGTAAATAAAGAAAATAACTAATAAAAATTAAAAAAAAAAAGACATGTTTAGTTTCCAAACATGTGTAAGCGTTCTGTTGTTGAAATCCAGCTTCAATATGTGTTAGTCTAATAGGAAGCAAGGAGTTATTTCAATATTCTTCAATCTGTTGAGATTTGGTTTTTGCCCAACTATGAAATCAATTTTGGAGGAAGTTCCATGAAGTACTGAGAAAAACTTTTTGTGTTGAATGAAATGTTCTGTAGATATCTGTTAGGTCCATTTCATTTATAACATCTGTTAGCTCTACTAGGTCTCTGTTTATGTTTTTGGGCTGGATAACCTGTCTATTGGAGAGAATCATGTATTGAAGTCTTCCACTATCAGTGTGTAAGGAACAATATGTCATTTAAGGTTTAGTAACATTTATTTATTTATTTATTTATTTATTTATTTATTTATTTATTTTTACAAACATGGGTGTTGAAGTAATGTGGGACATAGAGCTTAAGAATTGAAATTTCACCTTGTTGGACTTTTTCCTTTGAAGAGTGTGAAATGTTCTTCCCTATGTCTTTTGATTATTCTTGGTTTAAAGTTTCTTTTGTTAGATATTATAATGACTATATGAGCTTGCTTCTTAGGTCTATGTGCTTCCAAAATCTTGTCCCAATCCTTTCCTCCAAGGTCATGTCTACCTTTGATATTGGAGTGTTTCTTATATGCAGCAAAAGGAAGTACCCCTTTTCACATCCATTATGTTATTCTGTGTCTTTTTTTTTTTCAGAGAATTAAGTCAACTGACATTGAGAGATATCAATGACAAATGACAGTTATTTTTGTTGTTGGTAGTAGGGGTATATATGTGTATATTTTTCCAGTCCTGTGGTTTTGCTGATTATTAGATTAAATGTTTCATGTATTTTCACAGTATTATTAACCACCTTAGGTTGGAATCTTTTTTCTAATATTGTCTGTAGGTCTAGATATATATTTACATTTGATTTTAGTATGGAATTTTGTGTTTTCTCCACCTATAGTGATTGACATTTTTCTGGATATAGGTATCTTGGATGAAATTTGTGGTCTTTTAGAATCTGTAGCACACCTGCCCAGGCTCTTCTGGCTTTTAGAGTCAGATTGAGAAGTCAGATATAATTCTTTATTTATACTGTTAGTTTATTGTTTTGATCATCTTATGGCAATGGGACTCTCTTTTCTGGTCCAACCTATTTGGTGTTCTGTATGCTTCTTTTATCTTTATAGGTATCTACTTTTTTAGGTTAAGTTTTGTTGAAAATATATTCTGCATCACTGAGCTGAGATTCTTCTTCTATTCCTATTATTCTTGGGTTTGGTCTTTTCATAGTGTCACAGATTTTCTGGATGTTTCAGTTAGATTTAACATTTGTCTTTTATTGGATCTTCATTATCTGAGATTCTCTCTTTCATCTCTAGTATTCTGTTGGTGAGGCTTGCCTCTACAGTTCCTCTTTGCTTAGCTAGCCTTTTCATTTCTTGAAGTTTCTTAATTCCTTCTTTCCTTATTGCTTTTACTTCCATTTTCTACTCTTGAAAAGTTTTATTTATTTCAAACATTTGTTTGTTTATTATTGGCTTTATTTAAGGGATTTATTAACTTCCTCTTTAAGGAGACCTCAATTATCTTCAATAAAGCTGTTTTTGGTGTCTTTCTTTTGTGCTTTAGCTACATTGAATAATGAGGGCCTGTAGTAGTAGTGTACCTAGGCTCTGTTAGCAACATATTAAGCTGTCCATTTGTTGTGTTCTTGTGCTGATGTCCAAAAACCTGGTTTAGAGGTGATTTTAGGTCTATGTGCTGATTTCTGAGTTTTTCTTTATTGAATGGATAATTATTATTTGGTATCTGTTTCCTATCTAAACTTCTGACCTCTAATTAAGAATGGGCTTTTTACCCTAGTTGGGTGGTAGAACACTGTGATGAGGAAGGGAGGGGCTTGTGGATATCATCTGGTGGGAGGGCACCAAAGAGAGAGGTGGTTTGTAGGTGGGAAGTCTATCTGAATTTCTAGAGAGATGCATGGCTTCTGATCCAGCAGGGAGTTGGGGCTGAGATTCCTTATGACCATCTCTTTATGATCAGGAGACCCAAGAAAGCCGCCATTGGAGTTTCAACACACACTTCACAACACTTAACAGCCTGAGATCCACGGGAGTCCAAAAGCCTTAAAATCAGAGTGCTTGTTCACAAGCAGCAATATGTGGATGCCCCAGACACAGTACATTTCCACATTTCCATTCTTCCCAAGCTTCAACAGTGCAGATCCTCAATCCTCAATCCTAAAGAACAGACTTCTTTCTCAGTCTACAGAATAAAATGTCAGTATGTTTTAAAACAACTCTCAGACACACCCAGAAATATTGTTTTCCCAGGCACTGAGGCATTTTTATCCTCCTTAAGTTCATGCATAAAATTAAGCATGACAGTATTTTAAGTACTGGAAGACAAGCTAGGAATTGATTAGCTAGAAGCTGCCTGAGGAAGAAACAATTATCTGCACAACTGGACTACTCTTAACCTATTAGCCCCCCAAAACAGAGATGTTTATGGGGCCACCTTTTATATACTAGACAGTTCTGAGTAGACACTGGATAGACACAGAGTTATTAGAGATGGCCAAAATCTTTGAATGAGAAGAAACTTTTGGAAATATCAGTCCTTTCTACAACGGAAGTGCAAGCCTCATTTACAAAATGTCATGAGATTGGTGGTCTCCCATTCTCATCCAGAAATATTCAATAATGCACTCCCTTAGGAGTTCCTTGGATGTAACAGACATATGCAATTTGGCTAAGATACTTAAAATTTAAGTATAACCTAAGCATATTTAAAACTTGCTGGGTATTTTTCTTTATCCTTTAAAGATAATGTCTTTCTGTAGAGCTTAGGCTGGCCTCATGCCAACAGTCTTCTCTCTTAACTTCCCTGACACCTGTAGTACAGAGATATATACAGCACCTGATGACCCCATGGGTTGTGATTAATTGGACAAAACTTTCAAATGATTCAGCAAAAGGAAAGACTATTGCAATCCAGGTCACAGCAAAGGTCAAAAGAGTTTTTAGTGACTAGTGGCTTATTAAGATGTTCTGGAAGACTCCTTGTCTGTCTCTGGCAATTTCGGATTTGAATGTTGTAGTTTTAAAGCATTATTTTATTTTATTTTTTTTTATTTTACGTGCATGCATGTGTGTGTGTGTGTGTGTGTGTGTGTGTGTGTTTGTGTATGTGTGTGTGTGTGTGGTGAGTTTGAATGAGATTATGCAGGTTAGCATGTGTGCAGGTACAAATGCTTATGAGTCTTTGTGAGCACAGATTTTTTTTTCTTATTTAATAATGTGAGCTCCTGGGCACCAAGGTCTCAGGTTTTTCCACTGTAAATTAAGGGACTAGAGTGGTTGACTTCTTGTCCCCATAGGGCAACTTGACACCTTAACTAAACCCCAGCCTAAACATGATTAGAATTCATGTTTACTAGACCTAATATTTGGGGGAATTTTTTTCAGTTTCTCACCTAGAGATTAAAACAAAATGGGAATATTCTTTTCATCAATTTCACTTTAAAAAATATCATAAAGTTAGCATATTCCCTTAGTAAATATTCACCCACACTTAGTTTTGGTATATTCCCCTGCCCTTTCCAAATCCTGGACCTTATATCTTCCTCCCACATTTCTTCTGTTCTTGGGTCTTAGTGTTAACCTCTCCTATTTTCAGGTCTCATGATCTCCATTACACTCCTATTCTACTCCTTAAAGCCTTATTGGAAGTAAGGTGGATGCCACTGAACTGGGCTGCCCTACTGTAATAGGTGAGGAAGCTTCTTTTGCATTGGTATTGAGGACTGCAGTCTCACAGTCGAGAATGAGAATCATAGAGTGCTTCTGTGTCAACATCTCCCCAAAACAAAAAGAGAAACAGTACAGATAGGAAGAGTACTCTTATAAATAGTGTTAGGGATCCTGAAATGTAATTCTTCACAGTCGATGGCTTCTGTCAGGGGCAGAGATGGGAAAGACCTCAGTTTTCTTTAAAGGGCGCTACTGGGAGTTTTAACTTGTTCTAGTGAGTATATGAGCAACTCGAACTGGACTTAGTGACTTTTTTCTTTCTCTCTCTCTCTCTCTCTCTCTCTCTCTCTCTCTCTCTCTCTCTCTCTTTCTCTCTCTCTCTCTCTCAGTTTTTCAAGACACAGTTTCTCTGTGTAGCCCTGGCTATCCTGGAAATCACTCTGTAGTCTAGGGGCTGGCCTTGAACTCAGAAATCTGTCTGCTTCTCTCTCCCAAGTGTGAGTCACCACTGCCCAGCCTTTTTCTTTTTCTTTTTTTTTTTTTAGAAGTCAGAAAGGAGGGGTCACGTGGACTGGGAAGACCAGAAAGTGAGTAGGATCAGGGTGCATTACATGAAACTTCCAAATAATCAATAAAAATATTATATTGAAGGGAGGCCTCTTTTGAAAGCTCTGTTCATAGACTCTTGTCTAGTTCCCTGGATCTACACTACCTCCCATACCAATACACATATGTAACAATTCAAAGCAGAATCTACATATAAGGCAAAAAAAAAACCCACTGTATTTGTTTTTCATTTTATTCAGTTTTCATAATTTCATGAGGGTTTTTTTGTTTGTTTTTTGTTTTTTAGTGCCGGTATTTCTAATTCATACCACTGGTGTGTTTCTAGAAAATGCAAAGCAAATTCAATACAACCTGCCTGCAATGATCAACTATCTTTCGTTCTTACCTCTTTTCTATTAACCTCAAAGTGTGGGCTGCTTCCTGTACTGTACTAGATAAAGTGTATTTCACATATCTAGATGCTATGTGGCCTTAAAGAATGTGGCCCTCTTACCTGAGATAACTGAGATAACGGAGAGTTATCTGTGTCCTAAGTCATGCCTTCTGAACCATCACTTGACAATCAAACTTTTTTGAAATAGGGAAGTCTTGTCAACACTGGAAGCTATCTTCTCATTTCCAAGTTTTCTGCACTTGATAAACTATATGATGGAGAGCCACCATCCCATCTCTGCACCACATATAATTTCAACTATCCAGATATTGCAAGCCTTGAAAATTTTGCTTCTTTCCCCATAGTCATTCGCTTATTTGAAGGAAAACAAACATATGAAAAGTTTATGGAAATGCAACCAAAGTTTAAAATGTGCATTGAGACTACATAGGATCACTAGATTAAATAAAAAAAACAAAAACAAAAACAAAAACAAAACAAAACAAAAAAACAAAAAAAAACCTATTTGTTAGTTCTGCCTGTGTCCCTTGTTGGGCAATTCTGGATGAGAAAGGGCTGCCACCCATGACTGTGTCTCATGGAGCCCATGCTGAAATGAAAGAGTAATGAGTGCCAAAGCCATAAAATTCTTATTTCCATAAAGTAGAAGAAAGGCATGAGAGAAAAAATGTAGGTTTTGGGATAACTGTGGTGAAACTTCTAGTCCTTGAGTAACCCAGGCCCCAGGCCTTACTCACTTTTTGACAAAGAAAAACAGAAAGCAGCTCATTCTTTCCAGCTCATCACAATTTAATTTCCATGTGAAACCCATTTCTATGTTCAAGACTCTCTGGAACAAGTGCCTAAGAGGCATTTTGTAATATCTCTGTTTTGTGTTATTTTTGAAACAAAATTTCTGTCTGGTTCTGAGAATGTAAGAAGTTGTTTTGCTTTTTTCTATATAAGAAGAATTAAACTATACAATAAAATCTCCCAAACATGTATTTATAAACAAGTTGAGCAGGTCTCTACCAGTTGTGGAAATGCATGAAAACTAGGTATTCTTCATATTGATAAAGCTGAATGTTGAGTATTTGTATGCATGATGTAATTATAAGTTCACATATATGGTTTATGCTTGTGTACAGGTCTCTATGCACATGCATGCATAGAGGAGGTAAAGAGGCCAGAGACTGATATTAGGCATCTTTTGATGGCTTTCTGTCTCTATTTTTTGTTGTTGTCGTCAAATGGTTTCCTTTTGATAACCTCATGTGTGTATTAATGGTATTATAGTAGCAGTCATACCTATTATACATGCTTATTCCTCAGCCATTTGGTAAAGGTTCTCTGCCTGAACCTAGAGACAGTTAAGCTGTTTCTCTAACCAATTATGAGAATCCACCTATCCCCACGCATCCCACCATATGTTCAGGTACACATGCCACAGTGTCTGGCTTCTATGTGGGTACTAGTGGGCCTGAACTCAGTTCTTCATGTTTACATGGCAGTCCCTTTACTTACTGAGCCACTTTTGTATCCCAGAAGTGAATGTTTTAGAATTACCATTCATGAGTTTATATATTAAAGTTATCCACGTTGACTTGGATATTGGGTCAGGAGTGAAATTAAGGGAAGTTACCTTCTTCTTCACTTAATTTGGTTTCTCTTCTGTCCTACCCACCTTCTCCTTCTTTAGTTTTTTAAAGTTTATTTTACTTTACTTTTATGCATAAGTGTGTTTGCCTGCACCCCTCCAACAAACACACACACACACACACACACACACACACACACACACGGTGCTCATAGAAATCAGAAGAGGGTGTCAGATCCCTTGAATCCAGATTTAGAGAGGGTTATGAGCTGCCCAATATGAATGCCTGGAACTGAGAATGGATCCTGTGCTGGAGCAGCAAACTCCCACTGGTTTCTGGTATATTCCAGAGTACGAAGTATGTTGATCAGATAAGGGGCTTGAACAGCAGGTACTGGATAATTCAACATCATGACATGATAAACCTTCGCCTCTTCCCCTGATTACTAGCTGTATCATTTCCAGATCTGAAGATTGTACCACCAATCAACTGATGTTGACATAATGATTAACAAACAAAAGATACTGCGCTCAGCACACACACAAAAAAAATTTTTGTAAATTCAAGGCAAAAATACATAGAACCAGAAGACTAAGTAAAGCTTGGAGATGGAAAGCAGTTTTGAGTACAGCCTCCTCTGGCTATTTCTACAAGTGTGTATACTTATGTCCGTTTTCTCTCTTTCTGTTTGCTTTCTAGGCATCTCCATCACTCTAGAAGTAGGTGCTACACTGTGGCCCTGATTGCCTTCCTCATCATGCACTCATCAGTTCTGTCTTAACATACCTCTAACCTTTTTTTATTATTATTATTCAAGATCACTTTTAACAACAGCTTCCTCGTGGATCACAAGGGCTCTCATTGTTCCTCAATTGTAGTTGTTGATATTACTTGAAAGTCTTCATTATTTCTCTTGATAAGACTCTGATTGGCTCAGCCTAGCTTTTCATGCAAGTGTTTGCCACAGGTTTCAAGCCAGAGTCATTTTTTGAAACATATATTTAATACTTTTGCTATGAGAATACAGTCTGTTTTTACCTTAATACTTACATAATTAGTATCTACATTCAGTATTGTAAGTCATACTGGTCTTTGAGATATTGTGAATGCAAGAAGTGTCTCTGTTATCAATATTTAGCACCAGATACAGAACACTGTTGGCTCTTCCCAACAAAAGTAAATGGGTGCCACCAATAGACACAGTATTAAATTAACTCTTGGTGAGTTGTTGTTATATCCATAGATAAATGCTCAACCCTAATCAGAGGTTCTATATGAAGTAGATGATTTACTCTGGCAGAACTGTCAAGGTGAAGAGAATAAGATATTGTAGAATGCTGAGTCCAAAGTGGGAGTTTAGGTTACATCCTCTCCTTCCAAGGCTCAGGAAGTCTTGTGACTAGTGGGTGAGAAAGATTGTCAGAGCCAGAGGCAATGGATGGCTACAAAGAAGATGTGCCCAGGTGCATATATGAACTTGGAATTATTGAGACATTATGCACAAGGGCTGTGCCAGCTCAAACCAGACCAAATCCCATTGTAGAAATCATTTAAATTTTTCTAGAAATAATGGCATGTTAAAAAAACAAAAACAGGTAAAACTAACTTGATTCATATGCTACTTTATTATACCCATTATTTATAAAAATCATTTCAACAAAATACATTTTTAAATTATTAAAATATCAAAGTTGCACTCTGGTGAGGGAAGTATTCATGCATGTAATTGTAGATCTTCACATTTTTCTCATCTCATCCAAAGGAATCCCTTAGTCTTGCCCCTAACTCTGTAGACGACTATCTGCTACAGCCATACCCCATCCATGTCTTCAATGGATCACACAGATCTCTACCTCCAGCCCTCATACCCCCATTAATTGTTTATTCCCAGCCTCTAGCCCCAGTAGGCATTCCCTGGAAACACATAGGCACCTCTGTCCAGGGAAGTAGGAAGGCTAGTTGTAGACCTTGACCTTACAATCTTCCCAAACCCAGATGCCTAGACTCTAGCATAAAAACAAAACAAAACAAACAAACAAAAAAACAAAACACTTAATAGTACCCAGAACAATATATCTTTACTAGAGTACAGCAAGCCTGCAACAGTAGGTCTTCAATTACAGCTACTGTAATGTAGCTGAAGCACTGAGAAAACATCTTAAAATAGCCTTTAGGAATATGGTAGAGGTTCTTAAAGAGGAAATGAGTAAATCCCTTAAAGAAATATATGAAAATACAAACAAAAAATGGGAAGAAATGAATAAAACAATTCAAGACCTGAAAGTGAAAAAAGAATAATAAGAAAATTCAAGCTGAGGGAAATTGGGAAATCAAAAACTTAGAAAGTTGAACAGGAGTCTTAGAGGTAAGCCTTACCAATAGAACACAAGAGGTGAAGGAGACACTGTCAGGCATTAAAGACGTGAGATATGAGATAGATAATGCAGTCATAAAAAATATTAAATTGACACAAAATAAAATATTCAGAATATTTGTGGCACTATGAAAAGATCGAATCTATTTTCAACAAAATCATAAAAGAAAATTTTCTTAACCTAAAGAAAAAATGCTTATCAATGTACAAGGAGCACACAGAATCCAAAATCAACTGGACCAGAAAAGAAATTTCACTTTCCACATAATAATCAAAGCACTAAGCATACAGGACAAAGAAAGAATATTAAAAGCTGCAAGGGGAAAAGACCAAATAACATATAAAGGTAGACCTATTAGAATTTCACCTGATTTCTCAATGGAGACCTAAATGGCAAAAGAGCCTGGGCAGATACATGTTCTACATACTCTAAGAGAACATATATGTCAGCATAACCTACTATATCCAGTAAAACTTTCAATTACAATAGATGGGGATAATAAAACATTCCAAGATAATGCCAAATTTAAGCAGTATTTTCTATGAATCCAGGCCTGCAGAAGAGGCTAGAAGGAAAAGTCCAATGTAAAGAGATTAACCGTACCAAAAGAAAACAAACAAAACAAACAAACAAACAAAACCAAACAAAACAAAAACAAAAAACCCACAAACAATAAACAATCCCAGAGTAGCAAATCAAGAAAAGGAGAAAGGATATACACACGAACACACACACACCACCACTACCATCACTACCACTATCATGATCACCACAGTCACCATCAGCACCACAACAACAAATTAACAGGACAACAAACACTGTTCATTGATAGCTCTCAACAATGGTTTCAATTTCCCAACAACAACAAAATGACTTAGAATGGATGAGAAAACAAGATTCAGTCTTCTACTGCATCTAAGCAACATACCTTAACATCGAGGATAGATGTCACCTCATGGTAAAAGGATAGAAAAAGATATTCTAAGCAAATGGACCAAGGGGGTAAACTGGTATAGAAATTTTAAAATCTGACAAAACAGACTTCAAAACAAAATTAATTATAGAAGATAGGGAAGGACACTACATAATACCAAAGAAAAAATTCCACCAAGAGAAAATTGCAAATCTTAACATCTATTCATGAAATTCTTAACTCAAATAGATGAAACTAGAAAATGTCATCCTGAGTGAGATAACCCAATCACAAAAGAACACACATGGTATACACTCACTGATAAGTGAATATTAGCCCCAAAGCTCAACATACCCAAGCTACAATTCACCAAACACATGAAGCTCAAGAAGAAGGAAGACAAAAATGTGGGTGCTTCAGTGCTTTTTAGAAGGGTGAACAAAATATTCACAGGAGGAAATATGGAGACAAAATGTGAAGCAGAGACTGAAGGAAAGGCCATCCAGACAGAGACTGCCCCATCTGTGGATCCATCCCATATACAGCCACCAAACCAAGACGTTATTGTGGATGCTGGGAAGTGCTTGCTGATAGAAGCCTAATATGGCAGTTTCCTGAGAGGCTTTGCCAGAGCCTAAGGAATACAGAGGAGGATGCTTTCAGCCAACCACTGGATTGAGTTCAGGGGTCCCTGATGGAGGAGATGGAAAAGGGTCTGAAGGAGCTGAGGGGACTTGCAGCCCCATGGAGGGAGCAACAGTGTCAATAGGCCAGACCCCACCCCTTCCTGGAGCTCCAAGAGACTAAACCATTGACCAATGAGTACACATGGCTCCACCTGCATATGTAGCAGAGGATGGCTTTGGCAGGCATCAATGGGAGGAGAGGCCCTTGGTGTTAAGAAGGCTCGGTAGATGCCCCAGTAGGGGAATCTAGGGCAAGGAGGTTGGAGTGGGTGGGTGAGTGGAAGAACACCCTCATAGAAGCAGAGGGAGGGAAGATAGAGTAGGGGGTTTCCAGGAGGGAGAAAATGGGGTAATATTTGAAATGTAAATAAAGTAAATATCCAATAAAAAAAGGAGTATATATGGAGGGACCCATGGCTTCATCTGCATATGTAACCAAAGATGGCCTTGTAGTGCATCAATGGGAGGAAAGGCCCTTGGTCTTGTAAAGGCTTGATGCCCCAGTGTAAGGGAATTTGAGGGTGGAGAGTTGGGAGTGGGTGGGTGGGTTGGGGAACACCCTCATAGAAGCAGGCAGAAGGTGGATGGGATAGGGCGTTTCCATGGTGTTGGTGGGGGAAAAGGAAAAGGGATAACATTTGAAATGTAAATCATGAAAATATCCAATAAATTAAATAAAATCTATTTTCAATAAAGAAAAACATAAAACCAAAGGAAACAGAAAATTAAAGCCATGTTACCAGCCATAGATGCTCTGATTGGTGTTGCAGACAGAATGCAGTCATAAAAGGGATTTCAAAACAAACACCAACAATTTACAGGGTATGAAAGAGGCAAAGACTGGGTGTGTATGATGCTCCTTAAGTAAGCATAAGTGCTGTACTGGAATCAGCATCTTATTACCAATGTCTCCATTCTAATCTCTATCTGCTGCTTTCTGTTAATAATTCAAGCACTTAAATTTTTTATTGGATTGGAAATTATCATATTTTTCAGGAGCCTGACTTCTGAACTCTCATATTCAAAATTGATATGGAATGAATCTCCATCTTCCATTCACTATTGGAATATGTCTAATGGGAAGAAGCATCACACTTGATGGAAGGGAAAAATATAGTGAGGTTAACTTTTGTAGTGCTGGGTGGGAAAGGGAGTGGGGATGGGAACAGGAGGTATAAGGTAGGGGGAGGACACCATAATGGGAGAAAAAACTGGATTGGGAAAGGGCAACTCTGGCATGAGGTAGAAACTTAGGACAATGGAAACTCCCAACCTAGCTAAGACTCCTAACAATGGGAAATATTGAGCCTGGACTGGTCATCTACTGTAACCAGGATAGAATTCCATGGAGAGAATAGAATCCCGAGCCAGCCACAAAATCTTAGACCCAAAATTTTTCCTGCCTACAATATGTGCCTGGGTAAAAGAGAAAGCACAAATTTAGGGAATGGCCAACCAATGATTGGCCCAGTTTGAAACTCATGCCAAGAGAAGGAGCCCACTACTGACATTTTTAATGATATTCTGTTATAATTGTAGACAGGAGCCTAGCATAACTGTCACCATAGAGACTTCGCCTATCAACTGATGGAAATTAATGCAGACACCCTCAGCCAAAAAACATTAAGTAGATCTTGGGGAGGATGGGGAGGAAAGATTGAAAAAGTGAAAGGGGTCAAGGATATCACAAGACAATCTACAGAATAAACTAATCTGGTTCCATTGGGACTCATTGAGACTAAACTGCCAACCAGAAAGAATGTACGAACTGACTTAGGACCTCTGCACATATGTAATTGTTGCAGAGTTGGGTCTTCATGTGGGACTCCTAAAGTGAAAGCAGGGGTTGTCTCTGACCACACTGACTGCCTTTGAATTCTTTTCCATAACTGGGCTGCCATGTCTAGCCACAAAGATGCACTTAGTCTTACAGAACCTTAATATACCAAGGCTGATTGATATCCATAGGAGGTCTCACCTTTTGTGAAGAGAAGGGAAAGAGGGACTGAAGGGGAGGAGGAGAGGTGGTGAGAGAGTGATTGGGAAGAGAGGAGGGAGTAAAGTAAAAAACTCAATCAATAAAAAAATAAAAGGCCCTTTCTCAATTAAAGAAATAGTTTTCCATTGGCTTTCTATTTCAAAATATCACTTGGATGGCTGTCTCCAGTGCATCATTTCCCAAGTTCCCACATAAATATCAAAATACAAAAGGACAGAAATACAAAACATGTTTAGAAGCTAAAACTGATGACAAGAATTAACCAGATCAGAAAGGATGTTGACTAAATTTAGTCTATAGAAGCATAATTAAACAGTAGTATATTCTTTAAAATAAAAGAGTCACTCTAATAATGTTTATTTCCAAAGAAACAAAGAAAAGCAGTGATTCTGTAGCAGAAGATAAGAAAATATTCATCTCTACAATTCTGAGCTATAAGTAAGTCTTCAATATTGTAACAAAATATTACATGCAGTAATCTCTTTATTGGGTATAATTCTTTTATAGCAATGAGAATGGGGAACTGATGCCCAGTAGCATCTCTTTCTGCATTCTTTAAGAAATGTTAATTCTAGGAAGCATCAGTACCCAAGAGAGCAGAGGTATGCATTGTTATGCACAGGGTAGCCAGATAGGATTTTACTATAACAAGTAGAAGTATACCCTCTTCTTATACTGCTGTTCCTATGGCTGGTTAACCACAGACTTGGTAGATGAAGAAAGTGGTCAATCCCATTATACATATTAGGTATTCCCAACTACAGTTGGTAAGATGTATCAAGGGCTTGAATACAAGAAATTGTGCATTTTGCTATAAATTTTGCTGATGATGTGCATATAGCATGATGCTGAGGCTGTGGTCCTGAAGATGCTCCTCTGGGCTTAAGTACAGCTTGGCATTAAGATTCTGCCACCTGTCCTGAGACCTAAATTTTTGGCCTAAGACCAGCTGCTTAGCCAGTGTGAGTCCCCAACTTCCTCCTCAGTAAAATGGAAGTTATTATACTAATCACAACAGGTAACTGAAGAACTAAGAAAGAAGGTTAAGGACAAAAGTGCCTGTTGTAAAAGACTAATGATACACATTATTATACATGTAAAAGATGCGAGAAGCAGCTCAAGTCTCTCTAATCTCAGTGTGCCTACAGAAAATGGGAGTCTGAGATGGTATCTCCAGAAAATAACAGAGCAATCAATCAGGGGCATGCAACAGTGATGAGATCCTTTCTTGATCAAGGAAGAAAGCCAAAGAACAACACTAAAAAGTTCTTTCACCTCCTTATATACATCATGACAAGCATTGTCCTGTAACCATACATGGGCAGACACACACATAACCCTCCCCCCTGTTGCGTCCTCCTCGTCCAGCAAGAAAGACCCAAAGACACAAGCTCTTCCTTTTGCAGTTTATTTCATGAGTCTTTTAACAATGCTTCTCCCTCCTGCTCCTCCTGCCTGCTTCTCCTACTTCTGCCTTCTCTGCTCCTGCTTCTCTGGAGCTGTTACTTAAGCTCCGCCTCCCGGCCCACCCTCGGCTGTTGAGTACTCCCAAGCTTGGCCAATCCCAATGGGCCACATGGCAAAAGCAGATAGGTCACCAGATGCGGAAGCAACCAATGGCAGCAAGCTTAGCCAAATAAGCGCTTTGTTTACCAGGCAGCTTGCTCTTGGGGCTCGGCTCTCCATAGTTCCCCATTTTAGTTTTTAAATGAAACAGGCAAGAGTAGAGGTCTGATCTCTGGTGAATGAAGTGGGGACATTGTACAGGCTCTTCGCCAGGTGTCACCCACCCAGTCCAAGCCAGACCCATCCATTTTTCCAGAGGCAGGAATGAATGGGAGAATTGGGGAAAGGGCGGTATCAACCTGCATCAATCAGACATGCTCTTCTTGAGACCACTAGCAGCAAACAGTATATCTCAAGTGCAGTGTCCAGCCTTACAGCCTGAACGTGATGGACGATCACTGATACATGACTGTTAGCCATGCCTGGGGGAACTGTCCTGCCTCAATGGCTGTAAATGCTTGCACAATCATGGCTGCATTCTTTCTCTGAGTGAACCTGATCCTGCATATATACCACAGGCCCACAAGGCAGACCAGCAATAGGAGACCAACCAATCTAAAGGCAAAAATGAAACATCTAAACTTCTATTGGTACTAAAAAGGCGAGGAAACACTCGAGCATTATGTCGTATTGGCATTGGTCTTGGAAACACTGACAGAATCCTCCATCTCGGCTCTGCTTGGCTCTCCACCAGGAATAGAAGTAGAAGGGTGCACAGGGCTATTGGGCACGATCTTTCCATTCTGCATGGCACACTTCCTTGTCAATCACTCGGGGACCCAAACGGGATCTCGGTGGTCCTGTGGAAGCACACAAACAGAGCCTCTCGCCCACGTCGATACCGGATCCGGGCCATGCCATGAACCTGTCAGAATATCCTTCCACTTCACAAATCCCTTCAAGGAATCTCTGCTGCACTGATGACAATCCGCAGCAGAAAGGCCATCTACATCCAAATTTTAAAAATTTAAGGTAAAAAGAGCAAGAGCAATTCTTTCTTTTGGGGTACGGCCTTGGCCAATTCCCTCCTTTTGTTTATGTATAAGTTCTTTAAGAGTG
This sequence comes from Mastomys coucha, assembly GCF_008632895.1. Taxonomy (NCBI): domain Eukaryota; kingdom Metazoa; phylum Chordata; class Mammalia; order Rodentia; family Muridae; genus Mastomys; species Mastomys coucha. Next base: position 71,794,812 of record NW_022196903.1, read on the forward strand.
CGATGTGCACGTTCCACGATGCCCTGCCCTTGAGGATTATATGGCAGTCCATGGGAAACATGAACTTCCATCTGTTTACAAAATGACATAAAGGTTTGAGCTGTATAGGCAGGTCCATTATCTAATTTTAGCTGCTGGGGTTTGCCCCAAGCAGCCCATGCCTCTAGGCATTGCGAGATAACATTGCATGCCTTTTCTCCACTCAAAGGGGTGGCATGAATGATTCCAGAACATGTATCTACAGATACGTGAACATATTTTAAAGTTCCAAATTCAGAAACATGTGTCACATCCATCTGCCAGATCTTAAAGGGAGACAAGCCCCATGGATTGACACCCATGCCATGGGGATGATGATGGATTATATATTGAGGACAATCTAAGACCACCTGTTGGGCATCAGCTCGAGACAGATGAAATTTTTGTTGTAATGTCTTAGCATTTACATGAAAATTTTGATGGAACTGTTCAGCCATTTCCATAGAAGAATTCATGAAAATGCACTCCATCCTAGTCCATTGATCTACAATCTCATTTCCTTTACTTAAAGGCCCTGGCAACCCGGTATGAGCCCGAATATGCTGAATAAAAAATGGATTCTTTGTCTGCCAAATTAATTTCTGCAAATTCTCAAATAATGCACAAACGGTACTATTAATTTTAATGGGGCCAGCGGTTTCAAGGATTTTAACAGCGTTAACAACGTAAGGCAAATCAGATATCAAATTAAAAGCAAATTGGCAATTTTTAAAAAGTTCAATTACTATTTTTAATTCAACTACTTGAGGAGAACACAGCGGGAATTGACATAACATGGGCTCTTGTTTCTCTACCAAATAGGCTCCACAGCCTGTTTTAGAACCATCAGTAAACACATTTGGGGCCTCAGTTATAGGGGCAGCTGACATAGTCTTTGGAAAGATCACAGGATGCTCTCTAAAGAAGGAAAAACTGGGCAGTTGAGCTGGAGCTCTGAACTCACTGCTTGCCAAACCTCTGGGTAAAAGGAGAGTCCCGAACCCCCACTGTTGATTGGATTATAGGGGGGAGGTGCTGACAGCACGCAGCCTGGGGGATCTTTGTCAGTCTCTGGGCCCAATCTTCTCAATCAAAACCTGTATTTCTCATCTGTATCAGACCACTTGGTGTCTAAAGCTCCCTTCTCTGACTTCACAGATCTCTCTTCCTTCAGCTTCTCTAATGCAGCTTTCCCCTCTATCTCATATACCTTAGAACTAACAGGTCCAACTATAGACTGAGGATTTGTTCTAAACAGTCGAATTGAAACATTTCTTCCCTTAAAGATGCAATGTTGGTTCTGTTCTCTCTGCACTTGGCACTCTTCCTGGTAAAAGGCCATCCATTTAAGGAACATGGGTGAGGGGAACACAGCCTTGACCATTTCCTTCCAAACTCTGAGGGTGAGAGCCTGGTGGGCAAAGCCCTCAAGGATGGTCTCTACCCAGGGTGAATGAGGGCTATCCTCTGCCACTGCTTTCTTTAGTTCCCTAAGGTCTTGGGCTTCCCAGGGATACCAAGCTGCTGCCAGGGTTAACATTAACCAGAAACAGGTGGCTAGTATCTCCCAAGCTAAATTCACCCACCCTGCATAAGGCTGTGTGCTGATGGCAGCTGTTGAGGGGAAACCGGAAAGGAGAATGCGGCTTTCCCCTCTTTCACAGCCTTACAAAAGTGCTGATCTTCCAAACAGCTCCTAACGAGCTTCCACACAGGTCTTAACAGCTTTTGAAGAGTCAGAAAAATTGAGTTTGACATTGACAGCTCTCGGAGAGCCAGAAAAATTGAATATGAAGCACCCATGTTTATTTTTGTTACCTTTTTTTTTTTTACTTTCAGTTTGCTACTCCGCAAAACTTTATTGCTCCTTCCCAGAGACTATTTTATTGTCTCTACTCCCGAGATCCTTATAGCCTCTACTTCCGAGGTCTTTATTGCCTCTACTTCCAAGATCCTTATTGTCCCACTTACCTGGGAACTTACCAGCCGGCTGCCCTGACTGCAAAAGGTTCTGAGTCTCAAGAGGTTTCTCCTTCCCTGTCTGTCTGGGCCTCCAACTGTTACTTTTCTTTTACTTTCTCCCTGTCCATGACACCAGTTCTTACATCCTCCTCGTCCGGCAAGAAAGATGCAACCACACGAGCTCTTCTTTTTACAGTTTATTTCATGAACCTTTTAACAATGCTTCTCCCTCCTGCTCCTCCTGCCTGTTTCTCCTACTTCTGCCTTCTCTGCTCCTGCCTCTCTGGAGCTGTTACTTAAGCTCTGCCTCCCGGCCCACCCTTGGCTGTTGAGTACTCCCAAGCTTGGCCAATCCCAATGGGCCACATGGCAAAAGCGGATAGGTCACCAGATGCGGAAGCAACCAATGGCAGCAAGCTTAGCCAAATAAGGGCTTTGTTTACGAGGCCGCTCGCTCTCGGGGCTCAGCTCTCCACACACATACACGCACACACACACACACACACACACACACACACACACACATACACATACCCACATATGACTGAAGTAATGAAGGTACACATAATTGGACACTGAGAAGCAAATATAAGAACTTGTTGATGCCATCCAGCCCCAAACACCAACAGCATTTAAGGTACAGGCCACTTACTAAAAATTCTCCCTGTGTGTTAGGTCCAAAGCAGGTTCTAAAAGTTTCAGGGCTGGTAATAATATATTCAACAGAACAACTCTGACCAGGTAAACAGAAAGGTTGTTATTTGACAAACAGGAAGCTAAATTCAGCATTTCTCAGGAATCTCCAAAGGCATGTTTCTGTTTGCTGAGAAAACTTAGTATCTCCTTTGTCCACACCAATGGTCAACTGGCTCAGGCAATGAAATCTGATTCCCAGTTAATTCATATCACCTGCATCAACTCAAAGACCTCCATCCTGATGAGTATCACACAAAGTCAACTTGCTTTTATGCCAAGCTACTGTCTTCTATGTTCAGAGGCAGTCTAGAAGTTATTCCCCAATAAACTTTTCTTCCTACCTATGGAGTGGTCCAGTTTAGTGGTTTTACTGTGCCAAACCTCACATGGAGCTTTCTCTGCTTGCATATTTAACCTCTGGTACCACTAACCAGAAGGTAGAGATTTGAGGGCAGAGACTGATTTTAACACTTGTTCATGTCTTCTAGTTCAGTTTATCATCCTACACTAAGGGCTGAAAAAGCACAAGGCAGTGATGGCATTTGACTTCTGGACTATCATGATCCACTGAAATCATTGCTTTATAGGGACAAGACAGGTTTTAGTTCTACAGCTTTAACCATTAACTGCAACATTGCTGCATATATTTCACATGAATATTTACCATGATATGATTATTATTTACCAATATATTCCATTCTCCCAGTGGGTAGGATCTATCATTTGTCTTTTGTTCATCTAGCATCTAATATCTATGTGACTATCCAAATAACTATATATCTACCTGCTATATCTCTCTATGTATATATACATGTTTTTATTATCTACCTACCTACCTATCTTTCTATCTATCTGTCTATCTATCTATCTATCTATCTATCTATCTATCTATCTATCTATCTGTCCCTCTGTCTCAACTATATAATTTACCTATTATATATCACCTACTCTCTTCCTATCTATCATCTATTATCTACGTGTCTATCTATATAAAGATACATATAGTCTGTCTATCATCTATCATCTGTTTATGTCTATCATATATTATCTATCTATATTTACTGTCATAATTCTACCTATTACCTGTCACCTACATCACCTTCTTGCTTCCTGTCATCTATTATCTCTGTATCAATTCATATAACCATCATATACCTACTATCATCTCTATATATACCTATTGTCTGTTATCTATCTATCTACCTATTTATCTATCATCTATTAATGAACCAAATATCTGTATATCTACTTGTCTATATATTTATATAATTTTCTTTTCCCTAGATTTACTTGTCTCCTTGTTACTAATCACAAAACACAAGGAGGAAAATGGTTGGTGATCTAGGCTATTTTCAATGATGAGAATGACACTTTTGTGACATGTAATCTTAGGCATGGGGAAAACCTGCACATTTCACCTGGAGATTCATCTTTTGTAGCTCCTAGAAGTCAAGATTAAATGCATGAGTAGATTTGCTTAATCTTATCTAAGACAGTTTGCATCAATTTTCTGCTTCTCTTCAGAACAGCATCAGTGAGGACTAGAGACAGTGTGGTCACAGGAGGCTTTTCCTTCTCCCATCAGCTGGGTGCACTGATGTCTTATCTAGATGTGGAAGCTAAATGTTTCTCCCTGGCTTTTAGGTTCTTGACATCAGGCAATACTGCTAATCAAGAGTCAACAGGCCAGTCAGTGATTCTCACTCACATCTATCTCTGTCAAGTTTTTTCACAAACATGCTACAATTACTCAAATCACAAATGCCCAGGTATTAGTTGTGTTAAACATTTCCTGGGAAATTCATTGCAAAGCGTACACAAAATCAAGCCAATCAACATTCCAGCATGGAAGAAAGAGTGGATTTCAAGGTTCTAACATTATCCAGAGATATTTGTAATAGAGGGTTGTTGTTACTGTGTTTGGATAATCTTTTTAAACACTATGTGAAGATGTGTCTCTTGTCCTTCCTCACCTTCCTAAGACATTTTATGATTGGATTATTAAAAAGATGAATGGCCAAAAGCCAGGCAGGAGAGGATAGAAGAGACTTCTGGAAAGAGAAACTCTGGGAAAGAATCAGGCATGGGAGATTCTCCAGCCACACTCTGAGGATGAAGCAGGTGCCTGAACTGAAGAAGAGGTAACAGACAAGCCATGTGGCAGGATAGAGTTACATGGTCAGGGATACCTCAATTAGATGAGCTAATTGAGCGTCTGCTAAGCTAATTATTAAAATACCTCCATGTCATTGTTCGCTAGCTGGCCTGAGAAAGACAATCATGGTGGTACTGGAGGGTGAATTAGGGGTATGGCCTTTTGTCACACCTCAAATTGCTTAACCTTTTTCTTTTCCTTTCTCTCTTTCTTCCCTTCTTTTCTTCTTTCCTTCTTTCCTTCTTTCCTTCTTTCTTCCTTCCTTCCTTTCTTCCTTCCTTCCTCCCTTCCTTCCTCCCTTCTTTTCTTTCTTTCTTTCTTTTTTCTTTCTTTCTTTCTTTCTTTCTTTCTTTCTTTCTTTCTTTCTTTCTATTTTTTTTGTTTGGTTTGGTTTGCTTTGCTTTGGTTTCAAGAAAAGGTTTCTCTGTAAAGCCGTGGAACTCACTCTGTAGACCAGGTTGGCCTCAAACTCAGAAATCCACCTGTCTCTGCCCTCCAAATGCTGGGATTAAAGTCATGCGCCACCACTGCCAAGCAAATTGCTTAAGCTTAAGTGCATGACCACAAATCTATATGAATCCAAGCAGCTCTAATGGGATTTAATGAGCTATAAAAGAGAAAAGAGGTTATTATTTTGGAGGAGAATATGAGTATGGGTGTATCTATGAAAGAGTGAAGGGGTTGAGTTGAATATGGTCAAAATATATTTTATAACTATGTGGAATTCTCAGAAAAAAATTGACAAAACTTTTTAAAAAGTCTCTACTATTGTTGTTGTTTTTTCCTATGGGGTTGCAAACCCCTTCAGCTCCTTCAGTGTTTTCTCTAACTCTTCTATTGGGGACCCTGTGCTCAGTCCAATGGTTGGCTACCAGCATCTGCTTCTGTATTTGTCAGGCTCTGGCAGAGCCTCTGAAAAGGACAGCTATATATGACTCCTGTCAACATGTACCTATTGGTATCCACAATAGTGTCTGGGTTTGGTGACTGTATATGAGATGGATCCCCAGGTGGGGCAGTCTCTAGATATTTTTTTCTTCAGTATCCAGACACTCCAGAGCTCCCAGGGACTAAACCACCAACTGAGGAATACACATGGAGGGACTCATGGCTTCAGCCACATATATAGTGGAGGATGGCCTTGTTGGGCATCAATGGGAGGAGAGCTCTTTGGTCCTGTGAAGGCTTGATGCCCTAGTGTAGGGGAATTTGAGAGTGGGGAGGTGGGAGTAGGTGGGCGGTGGAGGAACACCCTCATAGAAGCCGGGGAGAGGGAGTGGGATAGGGAGTTTCTGTGGGGAGGGGACTGGGAAAGCAGATACCATTTGAAATGTAAATAAAGGAAATATTCAAGGGAAAAGAAAGAAAAAAGTCTCTGCAAGAATCAAGAATGCCTGGTTCAGGTGTTTTCTTCTCTCCCTCTTTCTTATATTTCTATCCTTTAACTCATCATGCCCTCCAGAATTCTCTTAGGTATGCTCAGGAGCACAGCCTTCTTATGTGACAGAATAACTAACCTGACAGGGAGGTTAAAGTAGAGCTGAAGATACCTGGACTCAGTGGTAAGACTGAAGACTTACAAGTGTGATGAGTGTCTTGGAGTTCCCAGTGAGTTTAGTTATGGAGGAATTTCAGTAATGAAGCCAGAATATCACTAAGCAAGTGACACATTTGTTTCCTGATTTTTGCCCTGTTAATCATTCAAATGTTATGCAAAGCATAGTCTAGAGCTTCCTACACTCCACCTTTTTGGGGCTACTTTATCTTCTCAGAACACAAAAGATGTTTCTAGCAGGGACACAGGAGTGCATTGCTTCAAGGGAAGGATACTAATTCTATCCTTGGTTGTACAAGTTTTCAGGATAACTGCCTGAATGTTAGGTTTGAGCTTTTTTTGCATACTCTGACTTTCTTATTGTAGGCTTAGATTTTTCTCTAAACCTACTTTATTTAGGGTTCTTAAATGCTTCAACAACCCTTCTAGCCTTATAACCAAAGGCAGGGAAAATGATGGTTAATAGGACAAGTGGTTTGTGGATCTATTTAGAAGTAGTTATTTCAAGCTATTGCAATCTTTGTTGTCAGGATTTCAGCAGTCAAGACCAATAGAAAATGGCAGACATGAATCAGTAGAGGGAGTCCAGTTCAATAGATAACACAAAACACTTATCAGTAGCCTTGGATTTATTCAGCAGAAACTGCAAGGCTCTGCAGAATAGACATAAATCAGCAAAAGCAGCCAGAAGTGCTAGGAATACCTCGAGAAGTTCTTTGGTGCATTTCTCTCTGTGAAGTTAAGAATGTTGAAGACCAAAGAAGTAAGACCAGTGGAAAACCAGTAAAGACCAGCAAAACGTTGCACAGCATAGCAGTGGAAGAGCAACCTCTCAATGTTTATGACGATCCATTTATACTCTTTCCAAACATGCAGTCAGCTCCAGCAAAATATCACATGTTCTCTCACATGTCTGCTTCAGCAAAATATCCTCTCACAAGTCTGTTTCTCACATCCTTTCACAGTACAGCTTACAGAAAAATGTCATGTGACACAACTGAATTTCTAAAGAAACCAGAAGTTCCCACTTTATCTTGCTTAAAATAACCATTTATTTTAAAATAGTTGTGTGTGTGTGTGTGTGTGTGTGTGTGTGTGTGTGTGTGTGTGCCTTTTTGTATGTACACTGTGTGTGGGTGCTGGAGGAAGCCAGAAAAGGTTTTCAGTGTTAAGATTCAAATCCAGGACCTTCGGAAGAACAGTCAGTGCTCTTACCTGCTGACCCATCTTGACTGTTCTTCCAAAGGTCCTGAGTTCAAATCCCAGCAACCACATGGTGGCTCACAACCACCTGTAGTGAGATCTAATGCCCTCTTCTATCTGAAGACAGCTACAGTGTACTGTGTATAATAATAAATAAACCTTTTCAAAAAAAAAAAAAAGATTTAAATCCAGGGCAAACAGTTGAGTTGCTTATTGAACACACAAAAGTGGATCTGGCCTCCAGATTCTCCCAGCATTCCTCAGTCTCTACCTGTTATAGGGCATAGCTAGCATACCTAGGCTTTCTACCCTGAACTCTCCAGCCCAGAGGCTGGGCTGCCCTTCCCCCAAAGACTCTTTCCTATATAATTCACATTTTTCTTATTCTCCCCTATTTTGTACCTTTGCCCTCTTGGCTACTTTCACCTGGTCCCCTTCTCTCTCCTTTCCTTTTCCCTCCCCTTCTCCTACATGATCCAGCTCAGGGTCAAACCCACTTTGAACCCTCCCAGATATCTTTGTTTCTGCCTATCATCTCCCTTTTAGCTACAATAAACTTTCTCCTCCACCATACCTAAGAGCAGTCATACAGCCATTTTCTTTCTCTTCTCTTTCCTTTTTTTTTCTTTTTTCTTTTTCTTTTTCATTCAGCCAGATTCCCTGGAGCTGAACTTACAAGTAGTTGTGAGTCACTCACTGTGGATGCTGGCAACTGAATTTTGGTTGTCTGGAAGAATAGCAAGTGTTCTTAAGCACCGAGCCAGCTCCTGAGCCTTAAATTGCCATATATAGTTCTTCTCCCTCTGTCTTCTGCTGGCTTTTTCTGCTTTCTCCTATCCTCCCACTCAAGTAGCATCCCCGCGGTGCATTTGCTTGCTTGTCACATCTGCTTACCACATTCTTCTGTCTGGAGAAGCCTCATGATATGTAGACCCTGAAAGAATTGTTCCTTCAAACTGTGTCTTTGATTCTACAGCTGTCACTCAAAACACCCACAGACATTTGCCAGCATTGTGTGAGAGACAAGCCCCTCCTCTTCTTTGGGGTTATCCAAACCCTCTCTAGAGCCCATCATGTTCCCAAGACCTCCTAATGGGAGTGTGGATTTTCCAAACAGACAGAGAGGCAGGGAAGCATCTCTGAGTGGCAAGGGCAGGGCACAGAAAGGCTGATCAGCATGGTGCATGACCTGGCCCTGCTGAGTCCTAAATGAACCATTCATTTAGTGTGACATCTATAGCAATGGAGCTGAGCACTCAGGGAAGTGCTTATTTATTTAGGGTTGAGACAAGCTGTGATTGCTTCCCTCCAGTCACTCAGAGGGGAATTGGGGAGGAGAAAAGCTAGGACTAGCATCTGGACTCTGTAAATTATAAAACTGTAGCTCTATTTTCAAAGGTGATGTGAGGAAGCTTGCCAAAGTAGCACCAAGGGTGGGTATCCATGAAGTCTGAGTACTCTTCAAAGATCTGAAGTGAAGTGCCCTGCTTTCTTACTTTGTGCATAGATTTCCCCTGAGTGTGTAACTGTAATTATGTTCTCAGTGGGTTCAATAATTTAAAAAAACAAAAACAAAAACAAAAACAATGTTAGAACATTGCTTTTGAGGGGAAAACAGAGAACTCTGAAATCCTGAAGGCAAAGATGGGCTTATCATATTTTCGTTTCCCATCTTCATAGCCTACAAATTCCAGTACTGTGAGAGTCAGATGAAATATTCAGAGGACTTGTGAAATATGTTTTTTCAAGGCAAATTGACATTTTTTGAGTATTCCCTTAGGTGATATGGCTGGGCATTCTGGGAACTTGGAACCTGTTCCTATCATTCATCTGCTCTGAGTTCCAAAACAAGAAATCTTGCTGAACTAATGGGCAGATTCATCCTCTAGGCTTGGGTTATACAACTTCTGAAGTGTTCTTCAGCTCTGGAAGTTGAGCTGTTCATTGCTATGGTCCTATTGCCAAGACTTGATGTGTTGGGAGCTAAGTGTGAGACATGAAAATGTTGAAAGTGTTTGGGCCTTTAAGTCATGGAGCATAATAGGAGGTCATTGAAACACTGCCTAGAGTTCAATGTTGTTCTTTTTTTCTTCTTCTGTTCTTTTATTGGATATTTTCTTTATTTACATTTCAAATATTACCCCCTTTCCTGATTTCCCCTCTGGAAACCCTCTAGGCTATCCCCCTCTTCCTGCTTCTATGAAGGTACTAACCCACCCACCCACCCATACCCACCTCTCTGCCCTGGCATTTCCCTACACTGGGGTATTGAGCCTTCACAAGACCAAGGGCCTCTCAGGACCTTGATGAATTCTAGTAAGTGGTGGTGTCAAAGAGCATAAAAGGTCTTTCACCAGTTTCTGCTTGATCTTGGAATCTCCTTCTCCTCTATTCAGAACTACTATGATGCTATCTCCCTAGGATCCATAACAGAAAGGATGTGAGTCAGACAAGTTTGCCCTTAAACTTCCATAAGACATAAGTATGGAAAGTCCCAAGGCTGGAGAAATTGTTTCAGTGGTTAAGGGCACATTCAGTTCTTCAAGAGGATCTGAATTCAGTTGACAGCATCCATACTGTATGGTTCACAACTAACTGGAAGTTCTTTTACATGGAATTCCATACCCTCTTCTAGATTTCTCTGGGAGAATTGTGTTCCTTCACTACCAGAAACTATCTCCTGTAATATTAGTCTCAGTTATTTATCCTGGAGAAAAGCATTTGTTCTAGTTATTTCCTCAAAGGTGAGCATTTCCCTTATTCTAATCAGGGAATAAAATCTTCCTACAAACTCTTGCCTGGGGACAAATTGAGTGCTGTTTTTGTAGAATTGCAAAATCTTGAGGAGACAGGCTCTAACTGGAGGAGGCATGTCTCTTGAGGTAAGGAGATAGATGGGATTTACAGCTTGCCTTAGACCTATTTTCTCTTCCATCTTGGTTGTCTGGTCAATGGAGACATGAACAAGTAGCTTTCCCTACTTGTCATCAGAACCTTGGGGAGGCATCCATACATCCCTTGCCATGGTGAACAGTAAAAAGAAAAGGAAAGGAGATGACTGTTTCCTAGATATGTTGGAGGAGAGAGTTTATTGTAGATAAAAGAGAGTGCAGAAGTAGAGGTGGAGACATTTAGGAGAGTCCAGAGTGGGCATGAGCAAGTTGACCTAGCCCATGCGGAGAACAGCGGAGGGGAGAGGAGAGGAGAGGAGAACCAGATGAAGCAGTCAGAAGGTCAAAGGTATAAAAAAATGGGGTAAGTAACCAAAATGTCTGAATTATATAGTCAAGAGCCTTGGGAGAAAAGACAGCCTAGCCCTGGGGCTAGAGAGTTTAAGGTAGAAGGCAGAATATGTCAGATATACCTTGTAATTGGTAGAGACTGAGAGATGCTGGGAGAACATGTAAGCCCGCACCACCTTGATATGTAAATAGGCACCTCAGTGGTTTGTCCCAGATTTGAACTTAACATCTAGTACTGCCAAACTTAGAGCTGAAATAGATATCTTATTCCTTCCTATCAGAGAATTTGGTTACAGTGGCATCAAATTTAAGGACTACATAGTCTCTACCTAGAACTTCACTGATCAAATATCTTGATCTTTTTCTTGTGTTTCTTGCAGGCTCATAGATAAAATCCAAAGAAGCAAAACAAGGGGAAGACAAACTACCAGTCTGTATTTATGCTTAAAATAATCTCACAGAACTGGGGCAATTCCAAGGGGGTCGAAGGGGAAACAGCAGTGACTAACTCTTGAATTTGGAAAGAATTTAAATCCACAGTGAATTGAAGACGCTTCTGGTAGAGTTTGAAGGAAATAAGTGTGCAAAGAACAGAAGTGGGAGAAGCCACATAATAGGTCAAACATACAAAGCTGTCCAATAAAAGTAGAAGTTGCTCTTGGGGAAAATCTATGCCAAGATTGGGTAAAACTTGGAAGTCCAGATGAACACTTGGATCATTGAGGCCTTGCCGTGCAGCTTCTCTAGCTGTGTAGTGGGTGGCCAAAAAGGAATTTATAACATTGGAAGTGCACAGTAGACTGGAGATAGTGTGTTGCAGTCAAGGTGTATGTATGTGAATAAAGTATAGCGACATTCTTCACATATTTTCTACTGGAAGGAGGAAGATATGTCATGAAATTCAGGAAGTTATTGAAACATAGGAAGCTCAGGAAACTCACTATGGTTACAAGATTCAAGAAACACAAAAAGTACCAGAAGAAGTTACAAGATTTGTGAGGATTTGGGAAGCCCCTCACTAAGGTTAAAGAAGCAAGAAATAAATAGCTGGAGAGAGGAGTCTCTGTATGGTACTGCTGCTCACAACGTGGCGGGGAGCTCATACACTGCACATTTCCTGGGTTGACACTCATGCTAAGGTAGTCTTTCCAGTGACATAGTTGTATTTGAGTCACCCATGCTCTTGTAAACAGGCAATTAACTCAAGCTGCACCTAGCCAGACTTACTTGATCTCTCATCAGTGCCCTATGAGAGGCAAGTAGAAGTCTGTTCAGGCTTTCCCAGCAAAAGTCACACAGTAACCCTGATAAAGGCCAAGGCATTACTGGAAGAAGGAGAAACACAAACCTTCCTACATTTAGAAAACTTGTGGTCCCAGCAATAGCAGCTGGCAGCTCGCACAAACTATGGGGGAGCTCAGCATGCCTGCTGTTGAAGAACCATAAAGGGGACACAGTGCTCTGTGCTGACATTTGAAGTTTTAAGTAAAAACATTTTCCTAAAAAAAAAAAAAAAAAAGAAAGAAAAAAATGTCCAGATATGACTGGGGAGATGGATATGTGTGGGAATTTGCTGCACAAGCTTTGGACTTGGGTCATGAACTCAAGTTTCTAGCAATACTGTAAAAATCTAGGTGTGGCACAGATGTCTGTAACTTCAGTGCTCTGGAGGGTGGTAAAAAGAGGGTTCCTGGAGCTGATGATTCAGGTTTACTGAGAGACCTCACCTAAAGAGAATGAAGCAGAAAGTGTTAATGCAAGAACTCAACACCCTACTCAGTCCTTAGTGCATGGAGTATGGCTGTGCAGGTGTGCACCCACAGACACATGGGCATGCATACACACATGCATACTACATATAAACACAAAGCAAAGATTGAGTTCATTCCAAAGCAAAGCATCAACAAATATTGAAAAACAATAATAAGGTATCCATCCATTGGTGAAATTTTCTAAATGCTAAAATTCTGAGAATGGCGTTCTGCTATTCTGCTTAGGGGATATGGCATAAGGGGATGATACTGTGGAAAGGCTTAGTAAAGAAACAAATTCTGAGCATCATGGGCAGACCATAAAAGTGTATCCTCCTGTGGTTTAGAATGGGAAGGAACAGCTCTGAGGAGACAAGAATAAGAGAAAAATATGAGAAGATAAATGGAATTGCTGGATGATGTCTGTAGGCAAAGGGCATAGAAAGATTTGTCAAATGGGAGTCTTCTGTTAAATGCAGAAAGTGTGTTTTTTTTCAGATGTTTAGTCATTCTTTTCTTTGACTTGAAACTGAGATTCATTATGGACTGTATAATCCCTAGGTTCCCACAAAACAAAACAAAAAGAACACCATATTACTATAAATTACAGAAAAAAACTAATGAAAAGAAGGTGTTGAGGTTAAAATTAAAAAAAAATACTCAGTAAAAATAATTATATATGTAAAGACCCATCCTTTCTCTCTCATGAGTTTGAATATTGTAGAGTGTGAGGGTTTTACTTTCTCAGACTCAATCCCTCCTCTTTTATAGTTATGTTACAACCCTTCCTAAACAGCACTCTGAGTCAGGTGCTAAGCCAGGATGTCTACATGGATGCTAGAATCTTCTCTTCACCATATTCTGTGAAGGAGCTACATTTATTTTCTCTGGTGTGTACAGAAACCAAAATATGGAACTTTCCCATCTGTAGACTGCAGCATAATGAAACCTACTGCGGAGAGTTAGAAGGACTCACTGAGATCATCCAAGTGTGTTGCTTTGCCTAGGGTGCAGCCCTTGTAGTTGTTTGTATTATTGCCAAAGAACTCATAGTTTCTTTTCTTAGTTCTTTTAAATATTAATTTCAAAATTATTAATTTCAAAAAAAAAATCTCCAGGCATTAGTTGGAGATATGGCTTAGCAGTAAATAATATTTGCTAGTCTTGCATAGGACAAAGGACTTGATTTCAGTTCTCAGTACCACTGCCTATAACTCCTGATACAGGGGGTCTGATGCCCTCTTCTGGCCTCCATGGGCTACTGTACACGTGTAGTACATATGCATAGGCAGACAGACACACTGATATAAAGTAAAATAGTTGCTTTTAACATATCTATTATTTTGTTTTTAAGTGTATGTGTGTGTGTATATGTATGTATGTATGTATGTATGTGTGCAGTGTGTGTGTGTGTGTGTGTGTGTGTGTGTGTGTGTGTGTCTATATATGGGCTCAGTTTTCTGAAGAAACCAAAGATGCTAAATTCCTTGGAGATAGAGTCACACGTAGTTGTGAACCAAGTCCATTGGATGTTTGGGGATCTAACTTGGGGTTTCTGCAAGAACAGGAATAACTAAGGAACAGTCCCAGCCCAATTTCTAAACACCAGAAGCCATTCTTGGCCAGTCTCTTGGTGTCTAATACTATTCTCTGGATTGTGTAGCAACAGGCCTTAAGAATTTTTCTACATGTCTTTGCCCTGCCTCTTCTAGTTGGGTCTTTACTCAGCAGTCAGAAAAGCCAAACCCTTCCCTTGTGCACAGTCTAGAAGGCTTCAAAGCAATATTCTCTTTTCTATTAGCTACCTGCATCCCATCCTCTTCAGCTAGCTTTTTAAATCGCTCCAGATATGCAAATACCTCTGAATTTTTATGAAAATATGACATAGTCTGCTCAAGGCCTCTCTGGTTTTGTTTCACCTGCTAAGCAGGCTTTTCTTTATTTGTAGGTTGTTTTATCTCATCCCCTTTAAGCCAATCTTTTATCTGTTCAGATCACCTTCAACAAATGTCACAGACCAGGGTGCCTTCCCAGAAGTTTATTTTCTTACAGCTCTGGAGGCTGGAAGATCAAGATAAAGGTTCTTGGTGATTCACTTCTTGTTTTCTGATTTCAGTGGACTGACTTTTTGCTATATCCTCACATGGCCTGTCTTCTAAGCATGAGTGTAGAGAGAAACAGGATATCCCTCATCGTGAAGTGTGCATGCTCATGATCTAACTGAACATCAATTGCCACTCAAAGGTTCTTTCTCAAAATATTATCAACTGTAGAGTAGTCACCACATAACATTTTAGAGGACATGGGCGTTTATTCTGTAGGGAGGTTGTATTTCTTATATGTCTTACTTAACACTTCCCAGACTGCATTATTTCAAATAAAAATTCTTGATCCATCAGCCTGTCTAATTTTTCTTCATACAGTACTTATATCTGATGCACTAAGTAGATGTTGAAATACCTGCCTTGGATTTCCCCTGAACTAAAATAGGTGCGACCAATGATGTATTAACTTATTCTCTTCTTAGTATGTACTAATTAACCATAATTATGTTGAAAATTGAATAAGTGTAGGATTTTAAATGTATTATTATATGTCTCTTTGTGTCTGTCTTTGTTTCTGTCTCTCTGTGTTTGTCTCCTTGTCTGTTCATTTGTAGTGTAGCTGTCAGAGGACCAAGGGACAAATCACCAATCTGTCTTCACATTTTACTTTGAAGGTCCCAGGAATGGAACTTGTGTTATCAAGCTTTTAGATGGCAATTTTATTTGCTGATCCATTTGCATAATCCAAAATAGTTAGTCTGTTTTGATGAGTGATTGTAGTATTTTTGTACTCAAGATAGGATATTTCCTCCAACTTCCTTTAGAAATAGTTTACAAATCAAAAAACTAGAATCAAGCAACCTTTGACCCAAATGTGCAAGGTCTCGTCACTGCAGAAAAAATTCCATCCAGTCCTTTGCTCTGGCATCCATTCAGCTCCAGCATAGGAAAGCTCAACAAGAAGCTTAATTAGGAAAAGAAATCTCACACCAAGGCTGCAAACACTAGAAATGAGTTTACCATCCCTAATATGAGGAGCAAAGTCTCTGTTGACAATCAGGGTATGTGCTCTACTCGGGTAGAAATAGCACAATTGATAGAATGAACTAAATTCTGAATGTTGTGGGACAATGGATGCCTTATTTATTTATTTATTCATTTATTTATTTATCTATTTACTTTATTTTATTTATTTTTTGTTTAGCCAATTGGGGCATTGAATCCCCATTCTGAACATCTCCTAAGTAGCTAAATTTCATTTTTGTTGTCAATGGAACCTCAACTTTGCATCCTTAATATAGATACAGCCATTTGTGTGTAACCCATACATAGCACTACAGTTCCCCCCAGAGTTCAGATCCTGTAAAATCTTATCAGATCCTGTAGCTGATCCTGTAAAAGATCTAGTAGAAATTCCCTTTTCCATCTTATAACTGCTGTGGGTGAACTAAACATTAACCTTCCCTAAATAACCTTGAAGAAAGCTTTGGACTGTGTAGCAATCACAATCCATCACAATTGCCAGTGACCTGGGACAAATCAAAGTATGAGTTATGGGGACCAGAAGTGATAATATCATAGGACTCAGATGTCATTTTCTTCTCCAAGGTTTCTTGGTTGGAGAGAGTACACAAAACTGAGCAGAGCAATGGTAGAAAAGGATTGAAGGAGGTTTGTCAGTTCCATCTCTAATGGTATGTTGCAAGTGGAGTCATCTTGTCACTTTCTGAATTCTCATTTGCAGATTTCGAGCACATGTTTAAACAGGTTACATCCACTGAGGAATAAAATACCACAGTATAATTCCAACAGAAGTTTCTGCTTCCTGGAACAATTTTGAAACACAAAACTAAAGCACTAACTTTGCAAGAAATAAAAATATATTCAAAATTGAAATGAAGAATTCAGTGTTTCTTATGCTTCTAGTTTCTAATAAATCACTCATATCCTTTTATTTAAAAAGTTCTCTTTTTATTTACATATAAAAAGGTTTTTTATTTTTTGTTGTTTTTTTTTGTTTGTTTTGTTTTTTGTTTTTTTGTTTATTTGGTTTTCTGAGACAGGGTTTCTCTGTGTAGCCCCAACTGTCCTGGAACTTACTCTGTAGACCAGGTTGGCCTTGAACTCAGAAATCTGCCTGCCTCTGCCTCCCAAGTGCTGGGATTAAAGGTGTACACCACCACTGCCAGGCTATAAAAAGATTTTTGACCCCCTACTGTGTTTAGTGAAGACTAAAACTACACTTTCCTCCTAGATATTCTCTAGAATTTGAAAAAGTTATGTCCAAATTTTGTTTACACTATCATTACTGAGAAGCTTTTGGCTACTTGAGGCAGGGAAAAACTTGAGCATGTACATGCATGTGTATAAGTTAGAAGTCATATATCGATGTTTATGTTAGTCCCTGTCTCCATCCTTGTTTGAACACAGTCTCTAATTTTACCACTGTAGATGATAAGCCAGTTGAATCAGGAGCTTCAGGGGATTGTCTCATCTCTGCTGCCTACTTCATTATAAGATGCAGGAGGAAAACAGATACAGTCTACTTCAGCCAACTTTACATGGATTCTTAAGGTCTGAACTCCTGCCCTCCTGCTTGCTCAGTAAGCACTTTATGCACTGATCCATTTACTCCATCCAAATTGCATAGGTGTAGCTAGTAGTATTTCTGAGAATTCTGAAAATTGCAGGATATTTGCACCTCTTTTAAATACAATGTGATTCTAGTTACAATATATTTGTATAGACTGAGACATGGGAAGAAATATGTTAGTGAACTGCAAATATATGCAGTTTTACTTTAAGTCTTAAAGACCTAGGTATAAATCTTTTAAATTTTACATAGACCCAAGAATCCACACAACAGTGAATTCTCATGAATACTCATCTTGGTAAAGCTTTGGCTATATTTTCAATAATAGAAAACAGACAGAAAGTATCCCTATTTGCTATATTTAGTAACAATCACCTAAATTATGTAGACAGAAAATAGCTTACTAGTAGATTTTCTTCTCTCTCAAAGACCTGGCACCATAAAATAGTTTAAATTTCATGGTTTATTGTGACAGAATGGTACCTTGCATGTGTGAAAATACTTGCAGATTTAATGCTTTATTTTTTTCTCCAGCTCAAGTCACACCAAGAATAGAGCCTGTGATCTGTGTGCCTTACTAAGCAGGAGTCAGCAATTTTCTTTGACTTTCTCAGTAACATTCAGTCCTGTATGACCTATCCCTCTGCTATCCATTTGCATTCTATCCTGGCTAAAAGAGAGTCGATTGCCTGTCCTGGAATGGTTCTTGCATAGTGTTGATTTAGTGGTAACTCTTGGCTGTATAATTCATCTGATCCTCAGCCCTACAAAGGCTTGGCTTATGTGATATACATACTGAATATCTGTTTAGAAACATTGATTCTAGGTCAATAAGTGAAGCAAAGGAAAACCCTTGCTCCAGAAATGTCCTCCAGACAATGTTAATTCCAGTCATAGTAGATTATTCTATGAGTATACTATGATAATACTACATTAAGTAGAACATTTTCTATAAGGTGTGATTTGGGAGTAGACTATATAGAATGTTTACATGTAATAAAACCTATAATGTAATTGATATTTGAACAAGTGTTACATGCATATACACATATATATGCATATATTCTAACAACAACATGAAACAATACAACAAATCATGAAAATTAAACATATGGGAGAATATATACATATGTTTATTTAAGGTCCATATATGTTTATAAATAACATGGAGATTTAATTATAACAACTATATTTGGGGGTTTGAATAAGTGAATTTACTAAGCATGTAGCAAAGAAAAAGAAAGGAATGAATAGCAAATTGCAAATTGAGATAGCAGGTAGATAGTAAGCCATCAAAATGGACACTCAAAACACTCTCCAGTAGGTGTTACCTCCCGCTTCAGCTCAGCCTTTGGACTCTGGCAGTCTTTGCTTGAAAGCTACCACCTGGGGAGCTAAGACAAAAACTCTCTTCAGACTATCAGTTCTTCCTTGGAGCAGCTGCCTGGAAATTCACACTGAGATACAGACACACCTACCATCTGGAGACCTTCCAAGTTGCTGGGGACCTTGTCACCTGACTTCTTCTGCAGTGTTTATGTTATGTTACAAATATCATGTAATCTAGAGATTTGGTTTCGGTTTTTCATGTACCTATATATATATTCTGGATATTCTAAGTAAAGTACGAAGCCTTGATTGGGGAGCAACTTGGCTTTTTGTTTTCTCTTGCATCTTGAACCCTATATTTCAGGTCCTTTGGTCCTTTGCCTGAAAGAACCCAAGTTTGTGAAACTGAGGGACAGTTTCAGACAACTAGGTAGTCAGCTGGAGTTCTGGACAGTCAGAGTAGTGGACAGAGGAACATCTTCACATGGGTTAAACATCCAAGTAAAAAAGCAAATGACAGTAGACAGAGATGACATGGTCACCTCAGGTGTCATCAACACTTGATAGAATCACCCTGGAGAAGTTTAGGCCATCTTCTGGAGTTGCCAATTAAGCTTTTTTTCCTATGGTTGAGCTTTGCATGGTTGATCTTCTGGTTTCTCTTTCCGATTTGTATGTCATGGGAGAAACAGCACTAACACCTGTTGGAAATAGTTTACTTTCTAGCTGTTGTTAAGGTCATGATGGTTTTACTTTTGGGCTGTTTTTATGTTCTCGTCCCTCCCTATCATAAATTTAGTACTGCCAGCCAGTATCCAGATGAGAGGCTTTGAAGGTCATTTGAGTCTGAAATGAGTAACTGCAAAAATTACTTCGAGCCACCTTCTTAGTGATTTCAGACAGCATATGACAGTTTACTGATATAACAGACATAGACACACATGGATATGTACATGTCCATTTGATCAGTTCTTGGCCTTTTAGTTTACATCATGTATAATAACTTTTTCTATCAGTTTAATATGCATATTGTATGTCTGTTTATTTCTACAAACAAGTCATTAGAAAATAGGCTCAGAGATTTGCATGCCTGTATCCTGAGTGCAGGGATTAAAGGCACATATTACCATGCCTAGACTTAAGCTTTGCTTTAATTCCTTTTCACAAGATGGAAGCTTAGCTGGGTGGTGTCTTGCTCTGAGGTCACCACTCCCTTTATTCTATTTAATATACTTAATCTATTTATTTCCTTAAACCTCGGATTTATATCCACTCTATTTCCTTGTGCCCTCTTCTCCTTGAACCATATATTTTGTATTTGCATTTGCTCAGTTTTGTCTTTTTCATCAAAATGTTCCTCATAAGAATGAATACTCGTAACTACACAGCAGAGTTTATACTAGGCTATTTTCAGATTTTCCTTGCCAATATACTTAATCTAGATCACTTCATGCTAGCCTCAGGCATACTGTTTGTACAGGGCAAGAAGCAGCCTCATTCCTCACCAAAGTATCACAATTGCAATCTTTAGAAAACATACTAAAATAATTTTCCTTTAAAACCTCTTTAGCCAAACCCCTACAGTTCTAATCACCCTCAACACCTTTTTTTTCCAAGTTCTTACTAGGACAGCCCATGTTTCCCCACTTAAATCATCCATCTTCTCTCTTAATCCAAAATTCCAAAATCCACATTGTTCCAAATGAAAGCATGGTCAGGCCTACTCCAGCAATACCTCTGTCAAGTACTTCTGTCTTAGCTTGTATTTTAATGCTGTGAAACAAAAACAAAAACAAATAATCATCATGATAAGAGCAACTTTTTTCCCATTTGTATAATAGCTTATTTTATTTCTTCCTTCAAACATGAGCCAGAACATATTTATTTTTTTAGTAGATATTTTTTAGGGTCAAATAAGCAACATGAATGAACCACAAAATGACTCATGAAAATGGCAATAGAGTTTTTAGAATTTCTGCCTCACATCAATGTTTATATTGTGTAAATATTGGGAGAGTACTTTTGACCCACTGCAAAATAATAAATTACATATAGCAATTGATATACTGTATTCTTATTTTTTCAATTAAATGATAAGTAAAAACAGCATATAAGTTTAGCAAATATGGTATCCATTATAATTGTAGTTAACTCATCGTTTCTTCCAAATCCTCTCTGAAGTAGTGTGATCTCCTGCCACTGTAAGGAAATACTTAGCAATGCTCTTCTCAATGATAATTTGGTCAAGGAAGAAATAAGAAAGAAATGAAAGACTTTTTAGAATTTAATGAAAATGAAGGTACAACATACCCAAATTTATGGAATACAAGGAAAGCAGTGCAAAGAGGAAAATTTGTAGTTCTGAGTGCCTCCAAAAACCAACTGGAGAGCATACACTAGCAATCTGACAGCACGACAGCACACCTGAAAGCTCTAGAGCAAAAAGAAGTAAATACAAAGAAGAGTAGATGGGGCAGGAAATAATCAAACTTAGGCCTGAAACTAACTAAATAGAAAAAGGAACTACACAAAGAATCAACAAAACCAGGAGCTGGTTCTTTGAGAAAATCAACCAGATAAATCCTTAGCCAGACTAACCAGCGGGCACAGAGACAGTATCCAAATTAACAAAATCAGAAATGAAAGGGGAGATATAACAACAGACAGCCACTCTTATAAAGAAAAATATTTATTTGAAGCTGGTTTAGAGTTTCATGGGCCTTTTTTAACTGTATATTTTATGCATTTATATTTCAAATGTTATCCCCTTTCTTATTTTTCCCTCCAGAACCGGCCTCCCGCATACCCTCTTCCTCTGCTTTGATGAGAATGCTCCCCCCTGCACCCACCCACTCCCACCTCACCACTCTGGAATTTCTCTACACTGAGGAATAGAGCCTTCCCAGGATGAAGGGCTTTTCTTTCTATTGATGCCAGACAATGCCATCCATCCTCTACTACATATGTGGCTTTAGCCATTGGTCCCTCCATGTGTACTCGTTGGTGTGAGGTGGCGGGTGAGTTGTGCGTAGGCAGCCCAGTCCCTGGTTGAGCTCAGGCTTAAAACCCAGGAGACCCAGCAGGTAGGTGACTGTCACCTGCAAGAGACAGCAGGTGTTTGGCCAGTCCCCTTGGGCTCTTGGCTTCTGTTGCAGCTACACACCCCCCGCAGTGCACCCCTGCATCTCACCCTCCAACCCCCCCCACCCCCACAGAAAAGTCCGTGGCCATCAGTCTTGTAGGAGTAGCACCAAGCTCTCCTTCATGCAAATAAGATTTCCCCAAGCCAATGAGAAGTACTTGCTGTCAGATCCTAACCCACGCCAAAACTGTACTTAAGAATCCTATACAGAAGGATAAAAAGTGTGTGAGAACTACTCCATCATCTGAGAGCTTCTGTCATTAGAGCTGTAACACTTGGGAAGAGGTCCACTCTCCCAAAACACTACCTGAAGCTCCCCTACACTCCTCTCTGGCTATTCAGCCTCTTGTAGGTGTAGCCCAGCCTGACTCAGCACAGGGTGAGCTGGAGCAACTGGAAGACAAGAGGTGGCTCCAACTGCAGCAGTGGAAGCAGTGGAATCTACTACCCCTTCCTGCTTACACACTCTCTCCTTTGCAGGAACCCTTGCGCCTGCCTTGTCTAGAGAACTCTGTGGAAAGCCTCCAGCACACAGGCCTACATTTGGTTGGTGGTTAAGTCCCTGGGAGTTCTGCGGCATCTGGTTGGTTGATATTGTTGTTCTTCTTATGGGTTGCAAGCCCCTTCAGCTCCTTCAGTCTTTTCTCTAACTTCTCCACTGGGAACCCTGTGCTAAGTCCAATGATTGACTGCAAGCATCTGCCTCTGTATTCATCAGGCTCTGGCAGAGTCTCTATTTCATTATCATCATCACAGGAAAACATGAGGTGTGCAGGTAGACACGGTGCTGGAGAAGGAGCTGAGAGTCATACATCTGATCTTCAGGCAGCAGAAGACTGTTTTACTCTGAGTGTAGCTTGAACAAATAGGAGACCTTGAAACCTGCTTCCACCATGCCATACTTCCTCCATCAAGGCACACCTACTCCAACAAGAACACACCTCCTAATAGTGCCACTTCCTATGAGCAAAGCATTCGAACACATCAGTTTATGGGGGTCATGCCTATTCAAACCAACACACCTACTCTTGGAAAGTTTTTGACTGATCATTGACTAATTTATAATTCTCTTACTTGATTATTGATTGTCAAAGGAAGAAATTTTATATAAAGTCTCAGAGAAGTTATAGAAGAAATGAGGTACCACCATCTACTTTTCCTATTTTCCCCTCTCTGTGTTGTCAACCCTTTCAGGAGGTTTTCAGTTTAGGCTTCATACAAATGAAGCAAACTTCCTAAAATTTATTTTATCCTTCTGTTGCAACCTCTCTACCATTGATCTACATCTCCATTCCTGCCTAAGAAAATTTCAACTGCATTTTCATTTGTTTTTTTTTTTTTTCAAAATCCTTGACACTGCTAAGCATTATTAAAAACAGCCAATCAGAAAGGTGAAATTAGAGCCGAGCATATGGTAACATTCAGGGCAAAGGCATCCATTCTGTTGCAGACCTCATTATAGGAACTTAAGGGGTTATTTTTAGATCAAGATCCTTCCAAACAAGACATGTAATCAGATAGCTCATTACCACACTGTACCCTGGAGAAAGAAATTGCCTTTTACTGGGAAGGACAGTACAGACTCTGGTACCTTGCCTTGGTGCAACATATCTAATCTTAAAGCCATGTCAGCTATGTATCACTCACTTCATTGTCAAGGGAAGTTCGATATATGTATGGGCAATACTGGTATTCTGAGTTGTGGCTGATACCCAGAGCGGAGACGATTTATGCTTTCTCTGCAGTGACTAACATTGACTGTCAATTTGGCAGGCTCTAGAATCAGCTAGAAGGCAAACCTCTCTGTGTATATGTGAGGGAGTTTCTAGGCTAGGTTAACTGAGATGAATTGTCCCTGAAAGTGAGCAGTACCATTACAGGGTCTAGTATTCGTTACCAAATAAAAGTTAAAAAAATAAAAATAGAAGTAAATAAATGACAGCCTCCACATCTCTTTACTTCCTGACTAGCTGTCTTATGCTGCTACACCATGACTTTATTGCCCTGTGTACCAGAATAAACCTTTCCTACATTAAGTTACTTTTGTCATGCATTATGTTACATCACCAAAATGTAACTAGTGTTCTACCCCACACATGGTCAGGATCCAGTGTGTATGTCTAGTTGTATTTACCCTTCTGTTCACTTTCCTTTTAAAATACTTTCAAAAAAATTTAATTGTGCCTTCAATCAGCCCAATAACTGTAGAATGCTCTATGAGTTATCTGTCACAATGGTTATTTATATTTATCCATTTTATTTTCGTGTTTTATTTGCATAGTTCTCAACTCCTTAAATTGGTTCCAGATTCTTTTGCCTGGTAACTAAGCTGATTTTTAATGTTGTCACATTCTTGTGGTTAGGATTTTCTTTATTATTTCTGCTCATGCACAAAATTCACTCTCGGTTTAAGATTGAATGGGATCAGGACATGCTACAAAGTCTCTGTCTCTGAAGATTTGAGTAGGCTTTAACTCATCCAGAAACACTGTCTTATCTGCCTATCACTATTATCACCCAAACCTCTGCCTCATCAATCTCTTTACAGTCCTGTTTGTTGACTCTCATGAAGAAAGTTCAACTTTTAGTATGGTAGCAAAGAAAAACTATACACAGGTCAAGATGTTTTTACTTAATTTTTTTTTTTTTTTGCTTTTAGTTACTTTTTCATAAGACAAGACTTTGTGAGAAAAGAGTAAGACATGTAAGTTTGAGTTACATTCAGCTTTATTTGGATTAGTACCTAGCCTTCAGAGTTTAGGTATGAATGCTCTGCTAACCACACATGGCTTACTATCCCTTTCCTGTTCTCTCATTTTCAAATAAAGGTTTTAACCACATGCTTCTTTCTTTCTAGGTACAAACAGTTACTTTCATTAAGATCACACTTAAGATTAAAGTTTCTTTTTAGAAAGTCAGCAATCTCAATAGTTGTCCTAAAAAAGATAGAAAGTATCTTGCTTTTACCAAAGTTAGTGTGTAGCTCCCTGTCAGATTATTATGATTTTAAGGTAATGGATAACCAATGAATATGTTTAAGATGAAAAATCATCTTAATCTAGAATTTAAAAAAAATTAGGGAAAAGGCCAAGAACCAGCACTATAGAAAAGATGAAATCATTTTTTGACATGGTTTTTGTCATACCTATTTTTGTCATGACTTTCTAGAAGAATGGAACTGAACACACATACACACACACACACATCATTTAAAAAAATATTTTTATGGGTTACCACAGATATTGTTCATTAGTCTAAATGTGCTGTCTACATACAGGAGAATCTGTCAGTAAAACTGGGTGCTTCAGTACTTCCAGTTTGATGTTGAATGCCTGGAAGGTCCCTGGGCAATTGTTAATCTTCGGCCACTGTTGAAAGACTAGAGAATTTCAGTCTGAAGACAGTGGAGAATGCCAGCAGTAGCAACACAGAAAAAGGTACACTCACCAGCAAGCTGTAAATTCATGCAAAGAGATTTCTCTAGACATCTTTACATGTGTGTTTCCTGCCAAAAGTAAAGGACAGTCTCCTCTACTAAGCTAATCCTTCCTAGAAATTCTCTTATGCACCTCTTCAATGTCATGCCTTTTAATTCATTCATACCACATCAAGTTGATCTTCAAGATTAATAAAATCACATGAACATTTAAAGTTATTTCATGCATCCTTTCTGAATTTTTAGAATTTTTATTAACTATTTTTTTCATTTACGTTTCAAATATTGTTCTCCTTCCTGATCCCCTTTCCACGGACCCCCTCATACCATACCCCATTCCCTTTACCTCTAACAGGGAGCTCCCTCAAGATTCTAGTCCTACTAACATTGCTTATTCCAGTCATACTTGGAAGCTATCAGTGTTACTGCTGATCAATTAAATGTAACATCTTTTGACCTTTTTAAGCCTTTTCTTCTGGCTTTGGTTTTCAGTAGATAAAAATACTATAACAAAGAACGTGTTTCCTTGACCTCAACCTTAGGGATATTCTATACTGTGTTAATCTTGGTTGACAACTAACCTGGCTCTTGGAATTACCTTGGGGGCACACCTCTGAAAGCTTCTGTGATGGAACTTCCAAAAAATTGACTTGAGAAAGGAAGACCAATCGTAAAAATGTGTAGCATCATCCAATGGGCTGGTACCTACACTGAATAAACAGGGGTCAAGGAGGAATCTAGGTGAACGACATAATTCCCTGCTTGCTGTTTTCTAACTTTCAGAGATGAAAACAAGTATCCTATCTACATGCTTCTGCAGTCCCAAATGAGAGCTGCTCTCTTTACTGTACCTTCTTTATGGTAGGTAACTGCTTTCCTATCCCACATTAAGTTGTTCAAGTTGGATGTTTTATCATAGCAATGACCCAAGCAACAGAGACCCTCACACATACACCCCATTAGTAGACTAGAACATTTTGCTCTAAGCAGAAAGCAAGCATATCTTTGTCACCATAGAAGCTTTTGAATTATATTATCAATTCTTAAGCAAGTTGGCCCCAAGATTCTTGACACCCCTAATTGTCTAGGATTCCTAAGAAGTATTATTTGTATAAAGTTAACATTTATTAGTCATCATACAAACTAAACTGCATGAACTTTAAATTAAAAGAGGCTCAAGCACACTTCATTAACCATCAATATTTTGACATTTTAATATGCAAAGTTATATTTTATGTCAGCTTGACACAAAATAGGATCATCAGAGAAGTAGAAACTTTAAAGAAAGCCTTCATCATATTGGCCTGTAAGTAAGTCTGTGGTGTATTTTCTTCATTAATACACTGTATTATTGGTTCACTATATATTAATCATATATTATATCATATCATATCATATCATATTATATATTATATTATATTGATGCAGGAGGGGCCATCCCAATGTGGGTGATTCAATCACAGGGAAGGTAGTCCTGTGATTTATAAAAAGCATAGGAAGCCAGGTAGCAGTAGTTTTCTGTCATTTCTGCTTCAGTTTCTGCCCATAAGTTCGGGCTTCTATACCTATTTTGAATTCCCTTCCAGATGGACTTGGATCAAGAAGTGTGAGCCAAATAAATCCTTTCCGCCCCAAATTGCTTTTGGATATATTTTTTTAATTTTAAACATATTTATATTATTTCATATGTATGAATGTTTTGTGTGCAAGAGTATATGTGTACCATGGGCATGCCTGAAGCCTGTAGATGTTAAAAAGGGGGTGTCAGGGCCCCCATAATTGGAGTTACAGTTGATTGTGAGTAACCATGTGCATGCTGGGAAACAAATCCAGGTTCTTGGCTAGAGCAACTACTTTTAGTCACTGATCAGCCATCTCTCTAGCTTCTTGATCATAGGCTTTAATCACAGTCACAGAAGAGCAAACTAGGATACATGACATGCTAAGTAGACATTAGAAAAGTCTGTCATAATTCAACAAGAGAAGAACACTAAAAGCAATAATGTCTTACTATTGGTATAAAAAGTTTTCTTTTCAGACCTCTGCAAGTCTTTATGGGACTCTGCAATCAGTGTCTGAACTTGGGAAACAGTGAACTACAACTTATACAAAATCTTTGGCAACTTTGTTTTGAATAAGAGGAGTCCATGCCAAGAGGTCTAGGACTATCTCATGCAGGTACACAGCATGGTACTCCTGGGTGACTTTCTATGAAGGAGTCTTGATCCTGGTCCATATTAGCCTTCTTTCTGACTGACATAAATATGGATGACTGTTAGTTAAATGCCTAGAATACTGTGAAACACATATGTGGCCTAACGTAAGCACCCAAGAAAAGCAGGTAATAGGAAGACTCAAAGTCATCACTATGTGATTGGGTTTGTCACCAGAAGTGTCATCCTGGGGCTCTGTTGTAAATTCTATTATGGGGAAGTATAAGTAGGACAGATCTCTAAGAGGCAGACAGAAAAGGAACAGTGGCTAAAGGTTGATTGATGTAACTGTCACTTAAATGTTTAAGATTGCTAACTCCCGAGTTCTTCTCTAAGACACAACTTTAGTGGATGTACCAATCCTCATTGGAGAGAACTGTTCAGCAGGAAGGTTCCTGTCATGAGAAACAAACAGCTTTCCTGCCATTGTCTGAATCATCCAGTCTCCCATGAATGAACAAACCAGTCAATTCTTAGGGATAAGTGGAACTCATCTAATCCCCAAATGTATAAAAGCAGCCCTTCTGGTACATTCAGACTCCATCTCTGGTGCACCTTCTCAACCTGGGGAGCTCATCTCCTTATGTATTTGCCATGGGTGTTTTCCTGCATCCAATAAAACTGGGCTGAGTGCTGAAGTCTTGCCTTTTCTGTCTTTTTATCTGTTACATCTGTGAAGAAAACAATTACAATTCTAGAAGGCCTCACCATAATGGTCTTGAATGCATGTTACATTGAAATCATGTTGGGAAGATTGAGACGTAACCAACCTTATACTATGCCTAAATGTTTTCTATACTTTAGGCCCTTTGACTTCCTCAATAGGTGTCAACAACTCTCCTCTCCTAGCAACTTTACAGCCTACCCTCGTACATTACCTCCTGCTCCATCCCACACTATGGTGCCAAGAAAAGACTCTGAAGGGTTTTGGATGGGGATTCAAAATGAGGGCTTAAGAACAGTTATTATTTTCCACAGAAAGACACAGAGGCAATAGCATGATGGGAGTTATCAGAAGTGTTTAGGCCTGCCACCAGAGATAGACAGCATAGATCAACCTCTAATGAAAGGAATAACAAAAGTATACATCTCAGAAGCCTGGTCTTTTATGGCTTATATGGCTTATATTTCTCTGAGGAAGGGGAGATTTCACAGTACAAGCCTACAGCAAGGCTCTCTGATATGCAAGCAGAAGGCAGGGAAGGAGAGGGGTAGATGTGTGGCCACTGAAATGCTTTTTGATTTTGGTGTAAACTCACCTTCCCAGGTAAGAGAAGTTGACTCCAGGAAGACTGATAGGATAGGGGTCACAGGCAATGCCTCGGTAGCTTGTCTGTATCTCTAAGAGGAAATGGCTGCTACAGAAATTGTGGTCTAAACATTGGCTAGAGTTCTAGTATTACATTCTTATAGTCTCTTAACTCTCCCTGAATGAAAAGTTAACTATTTTGGAGGCAAATAGAACTAATCAGTAAAGTAGACTGGCTGCTCTTCTAGGAGATGCAAGCTGGCTTCCCAGCATCCACATGCAATCACAATTATCTATAACATCCAGTACCAGGAGATCTGAAGTCCCCTTCTGGACTCTGTGTATACCAGGCACGCACACAGTACACAGTCATACAAGCAAGCACTAACCCATACAAATAACAATAAAACAAATAAGAGTTTCCGTTAAAAAATGTTAACTGTTTTAGTTCTACCTTTCTAGATCATACTCAAATCTCAATGTTAATGTATTTAAGAATATTAATTGTCAGGTATGACTTAGGCATTGATGACAGCCTGTTATGTCTCATAGGTACAGCAGGGGTTTTCAAAAGACATCTATTTCTGGTTTTAGAATGAGCACCACTGTACTTGAGCTACACTGAAGGTTCTATGGGAAGGGGAGTTGGGTTCTCTGATTTGGGTAACATGAATAGGACTACCAACAAGTTTCTGAGTGAAGAAATAGAGAGAATGTGGGAAATTTAGGAACAACTCTTGGTTCTGCCACTAAATACCTAAATGAGCTTATATACAGGGTTTAATTCAGTTCTCTGAGGCACCATTTAACTTATCTACAAAAGGAAATCTTTACTGGATAAAAAGCCTATGGTGAGGTTTAATATGTTGCTGCTTCTATTTTCTAACAGGGAGTCTTTATCCTTGGCCTACAATCCCTGTGTATCTACTTTGCCAATTCTATGTAGATCATCTGTCCTTGACCTATTCTTGCTTCCCTTTTAAATAAAGAATTTCACTAAGCACTTCTTCCTTTCCAAATATAAACAGCAGCTCTCTTGTCTAAGCTTGCATTCAGGACTAAACATTTCAGCACAGAATCAACTAACACAAAGGTCGCCCATGAACACTAGGAAATGTCTTCTGCCTTTATCTAATTTAGTTCTTTGCTCCCTTTCAGAATAATATGACTTCAAGGTAATGAGACCCAATGGGAAGAATAAATGATGATACAAACTTAGAATGGCCTCAAGAGAGAGTAGGGGAGTGAGGAGAGAGGCTGAGAACCAAGCATGCAGTAAGCAAGAAAGCTCCTGCATTATGAAGTTGCAAAGGTTTTGGGTGAGTGGGGTGGTAGAAGGGTCTATGTCTGTGTCTGTATAGTGTGCATACGTGTATGTGAGTGTGTGTGCCTGTGTGTATGTGCGTGTGCATGTGTGTGTGCATGTATGTGAGTATGTGTGTGTATGTGCGTGTACGTGTGTGTGTGTATGTGTGTGTGTGTGTGTGTGTGTGTGTGTGTGTGTGTGTGTGTAAGGAGTATCTAGGTTAGCCTCCATGTCGTCTCTGTATGTGTTTGCGCGCATGTGCGTGAAGGACAGAAGTCAATGGATAATTTAGTTTCTATCGCACCTGTGCTAGGGTTAAACATGCAAACACCCTGCTCAGTTTTGCCATTGGTTCCAGGCATCTGAGGGCAAGGCTGCTTGTTTCTTTCTTTATTTTTTTTTCTGGCGACTTTTTAACCACCTCCAGTCCCATAAAACTCATTTTAGTGGTATTTATCCATGTTTTATATTGTTTAGAAGTTAACAGACCTACTGTTGCTCAATTAAAGGAAGTACATCTTTTTTTTTTTTTTCCTCCCTCTGGCTGTTTTAAGCCTTTTTTGAATCTTTCATTTGTAGTAGATAGTTTATAACCCCTGCTTTTTTGCTTTTTCACTCTTTCTCTCTTCATTCTTTCTCTCCTTATCATCCTAGTATCTTTTAAAGATTTATTTATTATTTATGTATATGTAACAGCTTGAATTTCTTTGCACTCCATGCCAGAAGATGACACTGGATCCTTGAACCTCTAGGCAGTTAGGAGCTGTCAGGTGGTGGCTGGGAAGTGAACTGGAATCTCAGCAACAGCAACATGTGATCTCGCCCACTGAGCCATCTCTCAAATCTTCATGTCTTTCAACTTGTGGGAATTTTTTTTATCATTACTTTTTATCTGCTTGTTCTGCTCTTGCCTTGGGAGCCTCCACTCACATTTCTGTCCTATTGTGTTATCTTGTTCTGAATTTTTCTTAATTTGCTGTGAGGTGATATTTTATTAACTCATCACTCAGTTCAATATTGCACTTCCTTGTATTTGGCTTGTGTTTGTATATATTTATGAGTTATTAATTTTAGATATATTCTTCAAACTCATGTTACTCTTTCTCTTATTACCACCCTATTTTTAAGGTGTATCTACTCTGTAAGAGAAAGTTTATCATCCATCATAACCATCTGGGGCAACTCATTTGCCCTAACCCCAGTGATTCTGGATTAAATACTAAGGTGTAAAAGCAAGCAAATAAATACCATGTTTATTTGAACTAAAGATCTTCGGAATAACAGGTCTCAATATGGTTAACAAACCAGGTACAGAGTACAAGTTTGTGGAGAGAATAATTGGTTGCACAGAACTGAATGTAAACCCTGTAAACTATCTTCTCAAAATCATCCCCCATTTGCTGGTATAATGCTCTGTCCATTAACTTACATTCACCCTTGCCTGCATCCCACCCACTGTGTAATCAGAATATGTAGAGAAGGCTGCAATATCCATATGCATGACCTATCAAATGGTAGACAAGGTGAACCAGCTAATATCCCTAAGAGGAATTTTCATTTTACATATCATGACTTTTATCTTAATATAGTATTGATATTCAGTAGTGCTTGGCAAGTAATTTGGCTCTGCCAGTTGCAATTTGATCTCATGTCTTTAATGAGACTAATATAGCAGATTTTTGAGTATTTGCATGGGCAAGGCCAGCAGGCGCCTAACAGTTTATTATGACCAAATTAAAAAAAGACAGAAGAATCAAAGGAGACTTTCAAATCAGGTGTGGGATTTTTCTAGAAAAGACCTCAAAACGACCTCTGTGTTGGACACAGAGAATCAAGGCTAGTGGAATTTTATCAGAGAATTCATGCTCAACTGTTTTATGTCAGTGTTTTAATGGATGCATCTTGGGGGCACCCATGAACCAGGCCATCAACTATGTGCCCTAGGTTCCCTTAGGTATGCCCACAGACACTTAAGCGCAAATAGTAGCTCAAGCTGTTATTTTTTAAATAAAAGGAGAATTCCATGTCTCAAGGTACCTAGTCCTTTGGGATTCACAGTCCTGTCGTCCCTCAAATCTCCCAGGCTATAGTGATGATTTCTTGCTTCTCTGAATGTTCAGTATTCAGTGACATCTTTGATGAATTCTACTCTCAGAGCTTGACCTCAGTGCAGTCAAGCCCAAATGTACATATTAGCGAATTGTTTCCCTAGAATAACTCACCATCTCTAACTCAGGTCAGATAATTGAGACATTTCTTGGACTTAGTTTGTTCTCCAGAGAAATGTATGAAATTTATATTGCATAAGTTACTATGAAGGATAGTAAATGAACTTAAGGTTTACTCAGTACAAGGAAATGCATGCCTGGTGCTGTAAACATAATCAACTAGTTGTAGCTGGAAAAGTCACAGATCCTAGAAGAGAATCCAGTACTGCCATTTCCTTCTAACTGCTTATCGGTATATACACACAAAAGTGTAGTTATTGCTCCTAACTCGAAAACCTTATTTTTTTCCCAGTAGGCAGAGTATTACAAAAACTCAGAAGTAATCACATTGCAGACAATAAGTGATCATGATATACAGAGCCCCAATTAGTACATCTATAAAACAGTCATTGCATCTAAGGCTCAGGGAACATGGAGGGAGTAGGATTGGAAATAGTGTAAGAGTTGAAGGACCAGGATACAGTGTCTTATAGACAAGACAGAGACACTGAACTTATGAGATCTTAAAAGTATGGTTGCCTAAATACAACCCACATAATAACCATACCAGTCAGTCTGCCAACAGTGATGGCCTTACCCCTAGATGAAAAATTATAGGCAATCTGTGCTTGCTGAGGGATGGAGAAGGAGCCATTTTTAGGAATGATTCCCCAGATAGTTTACACAATCCCAAATCATCAGTTCTCAGTACATACATAAGTGAGCTACATTAATATAACTCAGTTGAATATTTGTGTGTATGTATGTATATATAAATGCATATATGATATTGAGAGATAATATCTGCTGTCCTTACCCACACAGATGTTTACAATGCCTCTCTCATATATACATAATATATGATTGTATATTATATATAATAGTTATGTGTGCATATTTGCAAAAAATAATTATTACAGAAGAGATCATGAATCTGAGAGAGTATGAAGGTAAAGGAGCAGTTAACAGGGGAGGAGAGAGAGGTGGAAATAATGTAAATACAGTAGACTCACGTATAAAATCCTCAAAAAATTTATCTTTAAAAAAAAGGATGGGAGCCGGGCAGTGGTGGTGCATGCCTTTAATCCCAGCACTTGAGAGGCAGAGGCAGACAGATTTCTGAGTTTGAGGCCAGCCTGGTCTACAGAGTGAGTTCCAGGACAGCCAGGGCTATACAGAGAAACCTTGTCTTGAAAAACCAAAAAAAAAAAAAAAAAAAAAAAAAAAAGTAAAATAAAATATAAAAGTAATCAATTAAGAAAAGGATGGGCTATGAAGATACTTTGAAAATGGACTCATTATGATAAAAAAAACTGTATAATTCACATTGAATTTTGTTTATTTGTTTTACCAGTGAAGTCCTACTCTACTGTGAGTGATGTTTTATTTGACTTATCACACCATGAGAGAGGGTAGACTCATATATGTTATCTTTCTCCTTCCTTCTCATCATTCTGATTGCTACTACAAGAGGCATGTGTTAACGAACTCAGCTCTTTTATTTATTATAGACGAGTCCTCACTGTATTCTGAGCCACCCCTGCCTCACTGCTTCCTATTTACCTACTCTCTGTATACTTCCAGAGCCAACTGCCATCATGTCTGAAACTAGGACCAAACCAGGCCTAAGTTATTCTCTCCATAATGGCATTCACCATCTAAAGGATCTATAAGTCCAAGCATAACAAAGTTTTTTTTTTGTTTTGTTTTTCCTTCTTTGAGAGTCCTAGGCTTTATCCACACAGTAGGACATCCTCATAACCAGTTCTCAGATGTCTAACTCTAACACTGTACCTTTCACACTATAAAAACAAAACCACTTAAGATATGGGAAGTAACAAAATTATTTTTCCAAGTTGTCAGATGTGATAGCATACCTATTGGTTTGAACTTATAAACTTTGATTTTTGAATGTCAATATTATCATTTTGTAGTTGTAATGCTTAGGGCAGGCTGGTATGAACTTGTAATAGTTTTCACAAAGGAGGAACAGAATCATGCATGAAAGTATGTTTGCAGAGGAAGGAGTGGTATTTTCTGTGTTTATAATAAGTGAGTTAGAGTATTAAAAGAAACCTCTAGGGACAAAAATAATAACCATTTATTTTATGCATGTCCTGTGGCACAAACTCTTCTAGGCACGTGACTTATTTCACCCTCCTAACAACCAAGTGAAAAGTCTCTTACTATCATGTCAGAAAGTGGAATCATGTCACCAGATAGAAAAACTGGTAAAGTCAAGCAGATTAAGGAATCTGTGCAATTCTCATAGTTGAGAATGGTGGCCTAGTTCCTGTCCTGGAGCATGTGACCAAGACACCCTGCTAAGAGGACCATAACAACTGGTCATGTAGCATAGAGCCTAGACTTCTCCATGCTAATGAGGTATGTAGATAGGCCTGGAATGTCTAGCCAGTGGGAATCCCTTCTTGGGCATTTCTTCCTGCAGAAGGTATCTAATTTCTGGCCCACTTGAGTAAGTTTTATGTATCTTCTTTCCACCAAGAATCAACAGTTTGGACAAGCAAGGACTGTCTCTTTCTTTAAGGACCACCACATGGAGAGGGGGAGCCTTCTTCAACTCTGATCTGTGCCTAAGTGTACTGCAGAAGGCCCCTCCATACTCCTAAAACTCCCCTTGAGCTAAGCCAGATTCACCCAGGCTTGCTTGTGGTTCCAGTGATGGCACCTGGGTGCCCAGGAGTTTGAGAATAGGAGTTTGAGCATTGCTCCAGCATGCCCTTTTTCTCACCAAGAGAAACCTAGGCTGGGCCCCTATCTTAGGCTACATTTTGCCTCTCCTGAGAGGCTATCAGCATGTCCCATGAGCCTGGCAACAGATGGTGCCAAGGAATGTGCACCTCTGCATTTCCATGCCCCAAGCGGCATCCCAGCACCCCAGCAGTGAGGCAGAACAGAACTATACTGTTATGCTCACTTTACTATAGAAAAAAATGCTTAGTTAAACTGAGCAAATTACTCAAGTCAGGCCCAGATTTGCCTCCATTCTTTATCCAAATAAACAAACAGACATCAACAAATAACCAAACAAACAGAAAATCCTAAAAAATATTCTGAAAGTTTTCAGTAAGATTTAGGTATTTGTTTACATTTTTAGTTAGATTGAGATGTAGTGGGGTTGTCTTTGTCCTGTTCATTCTTATTTATATACCTCTTCCATTGCATCCTACTCCATTTCAGAATTCCTTAGAGACAAGAGGGCATTCTGACAGCAGTGTGTTCAGAACAGTCAGAAGTGTTCAGAGAACAAGAGCATTATCAACGCCTCATTGAAAATTGGTATGGCTGGAAACTTTAACTTATATCAAATAAGAGTTATCTATTTTTAGCAAATTTGTAGAAACATGTTTTATGAAAGATTTGACCACAACAAAAAATGTTTTGACTGCCAGAAAATAATGTGTGCAGATTCTTTTCTTCTATATTCATAAGTAAAAGTCTTATGAAACAAACGGGACCTCAGTAAAAACTCCAAGGTTTTGACTTATTTGAGTGAGCCTTACGGTGGTACCTGAGGTCTCTGAGCCCAAGACTCTGTCATGTGTTTGTTGCATATCATCAATATAGTGACACAGGAAGATGGACATGAAGGTTTGGATGCCTTTAAATAAAGCACTTGTTATATTGCTGAACTTCCTAATATATACAAAGTGGGCCACAGACAAGAAAACATCAGCCATCATACCAGCAGCAAAAATTATCAATATTTAATTACATATCCGGACAGTTGTCTCCTTTAGTTCTGACAGTCTACCCAACTTCAGCAAACTGAATAGGGAAAAGAACAGAGACCAACTCTCAAAAGTATGAGCTTTTCTTCTTATAAAAAAGGTTTTGTTTGTTTTCTTTAACTTTACTTTTTTTGAGTTTATGTTAATGTTCCCTTTTCCTATTCTCCCTGCAAAGCATCCAAGGTTTTGGAGCACCTTCTTTGCTCTTTTTCAAATTTATGGCCTCCTTTTCAAACTCTCTTTTCTTGTCTACAAAGATGCCTAAAAAAATAATAGAGCCTTCTCTGAGAATTTACTGAGTACTGAATAATTCTCTTTGGATTTCTGTTTCTATTTCTTCTCTCTCTCTCTCTCTCTCTCTCTCTCTCTCTCTCTCTCTCTCTCTCTCTCTCTCTCTCTCCCCTCTGTGTGTGGTGTGTATGTATATGTGCACACATGTGTGTATATGTGTGTGTATGTGTCTGTATTTGTGCGTGTGTTTTGTTCATTTTGTTCTTTGTTTTTACAGAATCTCATATATGTACCTCAGGCTGTCCTCAGACTGAGCTATGCAGTTCTGATCTTCCTGTCTTCAGTTCCAAAGTGTTGGGGCTATAGGCACGTACTATCTAGATTCATTTATGTGGTGCCAGTCATTAAATACAGAGCTTTGCTTATGCTAGGCAAGCAATTTATTAACCAAGTTATATTTAGAGTTCAATCAATTCTCCAAAATAGGTATTGAAATAATGGAGGATGGCGAAGGAACAAAGATATACATATGTGAGTTGACATCTTTGTCCCTGTATTTTCATCCTGTCATACCATGAATATTCACATTGTCCTTGAAAGTGTTGTATACATTGTGAAATGAAGTTAGGGGCCAGTATATCCCACGGGAGAACATGGGGGGACTCCTACAGTACTTGTTTTACAATTAATACAAAATACTTTGAAGAGCAGTATAATGTCATTCAAATAAAAGATATAATGTTATACCTAGATGTAATTTTTTGACAGAAGGCTAATTTATCAATGGCCCAGTCTGTGCAGAATCAGTGGTGATAATACTTGTGTGGCAAAAGAAGAATAAAATAAAATATTGGGTCTTCTGTATTCTCAAAAAATAATATCACTTGATAATATTTTGCCTGTTTCCTTTCTTTTGTTTTTTAAATCCATGATAAAATATGAGCAATGGGAAATTAATATTATTGGAATATAATATATATATTGTGTAATTACATGGAGCCCATTGACAGCCAGAAATTATGTGCAGGGAGAATCCAAACTGCAGGTATCCATCCCATCTCTCCCCTGTGATATCAGGGAAGGCTGTGGAAGAGAGAGAGGAAAGACTGTAGGAGTCAAAGGGAAGAGAGGATACCAGGAGAACATGGCCCACCAAGTCAACTATCAGGGCTCACATGGGCTCACAGAGATGAAAGAACTACTGACAAGGCCTACATGGGGCTACGCCAGGTTCACTGCATATAGGTTATGGCTGTTAGCCATAGTGTTCTTGTGCACTCCTAACAGTGGAAGTAAGTATATCTTTAACTCTTTTGCTTGCTCCTGGGATGCTTTTCTGCCTACTTGGTTGCCTTGTTCACTTTCGATGTGAGGCCTTTTATTTCTTGTTTTACTGTATCTTGTTTTGCCTTATTTGACTGTCTTCTCTTGGAGACCTGATCTTTTCTGAAGAGGAAAAGGAAGAGGAGTAGATCTGGGGAGGAGGGCAGGTGGCAGGAATCTGGTAGAAGTGGAGGGAGGTGAAACTGTAGTTGGGATGTTTTGTATGAGAGAAGAATCTAGTTTCAATAAATAATAATGGCAATAAAGAATAAAGAAAAATATACTGAGTTTGATATTTAATGTATACCTCCTATTCATGTTTTATTTGTGGTGCTCTGATGAAACACTGACTAAGAGAAGCATAGGGGACGAAAGGGAATTTTCAGCCTACAATTTTCAGTGACTGTCTATCAGTGAGGGGAAATAAAGGCAGGAAAACTTAAGCAGCTTTTCATATCACAGCCACATTCAATAGCAGAGAGAAACTAATGAGTCTCTGCTTGTTTACTCTTGATTTTATTTCTCTTGTCTTTTACAATTCAGCACCCCTGTCTAGGGAATGAATGATGCCACCACAGCGTGCTGGATCTTTTTACATCAAGAAATAATCAAGACAATCTCCTACAGAGAAGCTATCCTGGTTTGAACATGCTTGGCCCAGGGAATGGTACTACCTAAAGGTTTGGCCTTCTTGGAGTAGGTGTGTCACTATGGATGTGGGCTTTAAGATCCTCATCATAGCTGCCCTGAAGCTAGTCTTCTCCTGGCAGCCTTCAGGTGAAGATGTAGAATTCTCAGCACTGCCTGTACCATGTCTTTTAGGAAACTGCTAAGCTCTGGCCTTGATGATAATGGATTGAACCTCTGAACCTATAAGCTAGCCCCAATTAAATGTTATCCTTATAAGAGTTGCCTTGGTCATGGTTTCTGTTCATAGCAGTAAATTCCTAACTAAGACACAAGCTCATAAACTAGCTTGAAAAAGACCTTTACTTGCATTGATATTCTGCGTTGTAGCAAGTTGACATTTCATTTCCTTAAAAATTGGTTGATTTATTGATGTGTGCTTGTGGATGTAGGGGAGATGTGTGTGTAGCTGATGTAAAAAACCAGGCATATCCTTCCCTGGAGTTGCAAATAATTGTGAGCCATTTCACACGGGTTCTGGGCACTGATGTACAAGAATGTCAGTAAGCATCCTTAATTACTGAACCATCCCTCTAGACCAGTGGTTCTCAACCTTTGGGTCACAAAGCCCTTTGAGGGTCAAAGAAACTTTTCACAGGGGTCTCCTAAGACCATCAGAAAACACAGATATTTACATTGTAATTAATAACAGCAGAAAAGTTACAGTTATGAAGTAGCAACAAAAATAATTTTATGATTGAAATCACCACAACATGAGGAATTATATTAAAGGGTCACAGCATTAAGAAGGTTAAGAATCATTGCTCTAGGCCCTCAAGATGATATTAAACTAGCCTTCATGCCTCCCAAGTACTAAATACTTAGCATACATCACTTTACTTAATCCTTACTAAAATGTCTTTAGAATGCACACATATTTATGGTGGGAAAAGTAATTCTGAGAAAGTTAAGCAATTTTATGAAACTCATAGGACCTAATTATATTTAATAAGTACCTACCCTCAAAGTTGATGTTTTTTTCTTTTATTATGTTTGGTCAGGATTAATGATAGATGATTTGCTTCTTTAGTTGCGATGGAGGACTCAACGGGAAGAATAAGAGGGAAATATTTATGATGAAAATATTATGGGAATATTCAGATGTAGCTCCCAATAACCTCAATATATAAGAGTCCACTGCTTCTTAATAGCTTTGGTGTACTTTTGTATAATTCATGTCCTATCCTGCCAAATTTCCACAAGGAGAAAAATTTCAAAAGCCAAGCTAAGGCCTTTCATAGTTAGACATTACAATATCTTTGAATTGAAGCCACACGGACAGAAAGCGCCAATGGAGCAGTGACTGCCACTACGGAAAAAATGCTGTCTTACCAGAGAGTCAAATAATCCACATTGAAATTATAAATTAGTGGAACCTGTAAATATTATTTCCTTGTTGTCAGGTGACAAGGTCAATCCTCTGCACAAGATGAGTTCAGGGACATGTGGGGAGTAGTCACATAAATGACTGTGAATACTGGGGCCTTTGGCAATCTACTGATTGAAAACTGCCACTCTAGTGACCCCAAAAATTCCACCAGAGAGCTCCTAAACCTGATAAACAACTTCAGCAAAGTAGCTGGATATAAAATTAACTCAAGCAAATCAGAGACCTTCCTATATACAAAGGATAAATAAGCAGAGAAAGAAATTAGGGAAACAAAACCCTTCACAATAGTTACAAATAATATAAAATACCTCAGTGT